>NC_133329.1:213585378-213885378 GCF_042186555.1 Aquarana catesbeiana | reverse complement strand
GAGCTGCGCCATCATAGGGTGGATGTGGCTTTCCTGCAAGAGACGCATTTTGTAAAGGGGTCAGTTCCAAATATGCCATTACATTTGTTTAATCGATGGTACCATGCACCATCCCCCATTGCAAGGGCAAGGGGGTGAGAATAACCTTTAGAAGGACATACTCAATGGTTTTAATCTCACAAATGGACCCAGAAGGCCGTTTTCTTTTTGTAAAGGGAAGGTTGCATGGTTATTGTTATACATTTGCCTCACTTTACGCGCCAAATACAGGAACAGTCAATTTCCTTGTAAGAACTCTGAAGCTTTTGGAGAAGTTCAGAGAGGGATTTTTGATTCTGGGAGGGGATTTTAATCTTACCTTAGACCCAAGTAAAGATACGTCAATGGGTAAAACCCCTATATCTTTTAAAGCGTTAAAACATCTAAAACAACTTTTGCCCTCCTTACATCTGGTGGATGAATGGCGTGCGACACATAATGGGAATAAGGACTATAGCTATTATTCTAAAGTGCATGGCACCTATTTTCATCTAGACCTTTCCCTAGTGGACCAGTTTTACCTGGAAAGGATTCGCTCATTCACTATAGAATCAAAAACAATTTCAGACCATGCCCCTATAACTGTGACCTTTTCACCAGTTTCTGCAGGCCACCTAGAAAGGACTTGGCGGCTAAATGAATCATTACTGGATGATAACAGAGTAGTGGAGGCATTGTCTCATAAGATGAAAACATATTTTGAAATTAATGTGCCGGGAGAAGTATCTGAGATGGCTGTATGGGAAGCCTAAAATAAATCAGTGATTGGGGCGAACTGAAAAAAAAAGAAAAACAAAGATAGTAGATCTGCTGGAAGAGATTAATGAGTTGGAGATTAAACATAAAAGACACTTAGATCCAGCAGATGTTCAGCAACTGGAGATCCTGTGGTGCAAGTTGGCGCAGTGTATGGATCAGAAAACCAAAAATAAGTATAGATTTTATGATCATCGGTCCTACGAACAAGGGAATAAAAGTGGTCGGTTATTAGCCAGACAGCTGAAAAAACAACAAGACTCCAGACATGTTCATAATCTAATGCCGCGTACACACGGTCGGACTTTTCGTCTACAAAAGTCCAACGGACGCCGACGGACTAAAGCTGGCTGGTAATCCGTTCGTGTGTGGGCTTCGCCGGACTTTCAGCAGACTTTTTCAGCCTCAAATCCGACGGACTTTAGATTTGAAACATGCTTCAAATCTTTACGTCGTAACTACGACGGACCCGAAATCCGCTCGTCTGTGTGCTAGTCCGACGGACAAAAACCCATGCTAGGGCAGCTATTGGCTACTGGCTATGAACTTCCTTATTTTAGTCCGGTGTACGTCATCACGTACGAATCCGTCGGACTTTTGTGTGGTCGTGTGTAGGCAAGTCCGTTCGTTAGAAAGTCTGCTGCAAGTCCGCCGAAAGTCCGCCGGAAGTCTGTCGGACAGGCTGTCGGACTTTTGTAGACGAAAAGTCCGACCGTGTGTACGCGGCATAATAGTTCATAATAAAAAGATAATTGAAACTCAGGCAATAGCGGCAGAGTTCCATAAATTCTATGGGGCTCTATACAACATTCAGGCTGGTTCCTTGAATAGCAGAGAGGAACAGCGGAAATTGGAGATTAGAGAATACGTAGAAGACTCAGTGCTGCCCTCGCTGCCATCCATGGTAATTGAGGAAATAGACCAATTTCCATTAATGAAATAAACGAGGCAATATCAAACCTGTCAATAGGTAAAAGCCCAGGGCCTGATGGGTTTACGACCTTATATTATAAGAAAAGTATTTCTAGATTAGGGGTCCCAATATGTAGTTATTTCAATTCGATCAATGCTTCAAATCCATTACCCCCAGAAGCTCTATTGGCATATATCACGATACTCCCTAAACAAGGGAAAGACCCTCAACACTGTACCAACTACAGACCCATCTCCCTGTTAAATTCCGACACTAAGTTGTTAGCCAAAATTTTGGCTCTTAGATTACAGGACCATATAGTGAAGCTTGTTCACCCTGATCAAACGGGCTTTATGAAGGGCCATGAGGCTAGGGATAACACCATCCGGGCTTTACACATCCTTCATTGGATGCAACATGGCCCTGATAAAGCCCCGAGAGTGACATTGTCAATGGATGCCGAAAAGGCTTTTGACAGGGTGAACTGGGCATTTATGATTGAAGTGTTGAGGGGGATGGGTCTGGGTGATTGCAAAATGGGTTATATGTGACACCGAGAGCATGGGTGAAGGTGAATGGCACATTATCGGACTATTTCCAAATACGCAACGGTACGAGACAAGGGTGTCCATTGTCTCCGTTGCTGTTTGTTATAACACTGGAGCCCTTTCTTTGTAGAGTGAGGAAAAATACTGAAATCTTGGGGATACGTATTGGACCTGATGAACATAAAGTTTCGGCGTATGCCGATGACTTATTATTTTACCTCTCTCCCCCATCATTACCGGCCCTGATGACAGAGGTATATAAATTTGGAATTTTATCCAATTTCAAAATCAGTTTTGAGAAGTCGATACTTCTACCCAGCCATGTACCTCCAGCAATGGCGACTATTTTGCAGGGCTCTTATACGTTCATCTGGAATAAAAATTCATTGGTATACTTGGAAATACATATTACATCAGATCCCAAACTTTTGTATGAATTAAACTATGACTCTTTAGTGACAGGTATAACAGGGGACTTGCAGAAATGGAAGGGCCAGTTTTTAACATGGTTTGGAAGGGTGAGTGCTATAAAGATGAGTATACTGCCTAAAATAATTTACACTCTACACATAGTGCCAATTATACTCCCACAGAGTTTTTTAAAACTATACGGAAGGCGTTTATGTCATTTTATATAGAATGAAAAATGGCCCAGATTGGCCCATGACATTCTATGCAGAGGTAAATCTGAAGGAGGAATGGGACTACCAGACGTAGCCTTATATTATAGGGCAATGTCTTTGGTGAGGATTTTGAACTGGTGCCATGACTCCTCAAATAAAATATGGGTCTCTTTAGAACAGATAGTGGCAGATAGGAAGTTGGTGGGAATTTCTTGGATCCCGAGTGTAGATAGAGGTCTTTCAAAATGGACATCACCTTTAACTCAGAGTACCTTGGCGACCTGGGATGAAATTAAATCAACTGGGAGATTATGCCCCCCGGATATCACCCCTGACCTCATTAGAGGGGTACCCATGGTTCCCTCTGGAAGAAGAGGTGGGATCATTGGGAGCATTGGAGAGGGATGGAGACATGACATGTGGCAAACTTGCCCCACGTGGAATGCTAGCCCCCCTCCCGGATTTGGCATTAAGGCTGGGGGTCAGTAGGTGCCATCATATGCCAGATGGCATACATATGGTATGTATCATATATGATACATATCATCAGCTGTGTGTGGGGTGGCTTGCAGCAATGATTATCGGAGCACCCTCGGTCAGGGGGTGACATCACGGGATGTGTCAGTATCGGGATGTGTCAGTATCGGGCAGGACCATTCTGTACCTTGAAGCTCCGGTGGCAGACAGTCTCCCCGATGATCACCAGGCGCCTGGTCTGGCAGTGACAGTAAGAGCAGAGTGGAGTGGAGCAGAGTGAGAGTTGCTCGGCCGCTTCTGGTATTATTCGGGCTCTGCACATGGCAGGAGATCCGCAGAGCCCGGCAGAAGAGGATGAGTCGGGGGAGGGGAGTACATGGATCTACTCACTGACCCTGGGACGTCACCTGCAGCAATGCTGTGCTGAAGTGAACAGTCCACCCCTGGGGACACCAACTGGGGGACACTCCCTCCCACTCAGGCAAACTAGGCGGCCGCAAGGCCCCTGGGAGTGCAAGGCCTAAGGCGACCACCTAATTTGCCTAATTAGAGAGCCGCTTCTGTCTGGAGGTCCCCTTGTTAAAGGAGGCTACCAGATACCGATAAGCCCCCCGACACAGACCCCCACAACCACCGAGCAAGGGTTGTGGGGATGAGGCTCTTGTCCCCATCAACATGGGGACAAGATGCTTTGGGGAGGCTACTCCAAAGCACCCTCCCCATGTTGAGGGCATGTGTCCTGGTACGGTTCAGGAGGGGGGCACTCTCTCGTCCCCCCTCTTTTCCTGTGGCCTGCCAGGTTGTGTGCTTGGATAAGGGTCTGGTATGGATTTTGGGGGACCCCTACACCATTTTTTTTTTTAAATATGATGCAGGGTTCCCCTTAAAATCCATACCAGACCTGAAGGGCCTGGTACGGATTTTGGGGGGACCCCCACGCAATTTTTTTTTTTAATTTTTGGCGCAGGGTTCCCCTTAATATCCATACCAGACCCAAAGGGTCTGGTAATGGACTGGAGGTGGGACCCATGCTTTTTTTTCTTTTTTTTTTAAAGGTGTTTATTTTTAGATTTTTACAATGAAAATAATACAAAAAACGATGAAATAATAAAAGAACCAATAATACAGACTGTTCTACATACATGTATGTCATAGGTATTTAGATCCATGAAGATATAGCAGGAATCATGAAGTAGTACAGCTGTATAAAACAGTAATACCCCAACTAGAACAAAGTCGCACCATTCATACACACATTCATACACACATCTGTCACCCGCGACCCCCAGTGATACAGCATAATTCCGGCACGCCTTGCGGAATAAACTCTCATCAGAACGTATACAAATTTCCATCCACATTAAGGTATATGTCGAGTAATGTTTGCTAAGAGCGCATCTCCTCGCCTCCTCACTGAGATAACTGCGAGGAGAGGACATCCCCCCTAGAAGTCCTTTGAAACATCCAGCCATGGCTGCCAGATCTTGGTGAACTTCCTAGGGCATGCCCTACTCTTGTATATCAATTTAAACTCGGACTTCAAAGGTTTTAATCTATCTAGGTCAGGTTGCAAGACCGAGTTGAAATCCCCGAGGATAAGCATAGGACAGCTAGGCAGATTTGCAAACTGAATATCAAGACCAGAAAACATCACAGCCGTGACCGGAGGAGGGAAATACACCGCCACCAGAATAAGGGGTGTGCCATGTATCGATACATGTAAAATAACATATTGCCCCTTGGGGTCTAGGATAACTTGGTGACACACGAAGGGCAATCCCTTACGGATTAATATGGCTACGCCCCGGGCATAATTTGAGTAGGTAGAGTGATAATGGTTGGCTACCCAGTGTTTTTTGAGCGCCATCACCCTGGCCCCTATTAAATGAGTCTCCTGAAGACACAGGATATGTGGTTTACTAAGCTTCAGGGCCGCAAATATGGACGCTCTTTTGAATTTGGAATTCAACCCGCGGACATTCCACGAGCAAACTGTTACGTTAGACATGGAGTTGATAGTATGGGTGCATACGGGTCAGGAGGGGTCTGAAGAAGAATCCCTCCCCCGGTCACGGCCACGTATACAATTAAGGGTCGTAGTGCCAGATATTCATTCAACCATACATACGTCATACATACACTCATACAACAACAGACATTGTCACATTTAATACCCAACAGGGGTATTAATTCCCCTGCCCAGCTCCAAAAAAGGGGAGTGGGCCTATACCCTAAACTTGTATCGTGCCTGGGGCGCATGGCCCGGAACAGGAGGCAGGAAAAAAATATAAGCTCAAAAACAACAAAAAAAGTCATTAGTCAATTATATGTTTCAAAAGGAAACAAAATAAGGGGACTGAGCCCCAGGGCAGCTCGGGCCCGGTTATGAACCGGGACTCGGTACTCTCCCTCCGGAGACAAGTAAGATCCTCCAAGGTCAGCAAATGTCCGTACCGAAACAAGGAAAAATGTCCATCATACCCAATATAGCAAAAAGAAAAAACAAAAAAGGGGGGGGAGAGGGGGAAAGAAAAAAATTATAATGCAGGCAAGGGGATCCCAGAGAGGAGAGGAAACTTCTGTTAAAGCTGTGGAGCCTTCATAATGTGGGGATCCGCTTCAGGCAGGAGGCTTGGGAGGGCGGGGTATTGCTTCCCACCAAGACATGGCATCCTGTGGGGATTGAAAGAAATGAGCTTTCCCTTGATATGTGACCCGAAGGGTGGCAGGAAAAAGCATGGAATACTGAATATCTTGTTCCCGAAGCTTCTGCTTGATCCGTTGATAGCTGGCTCTACGGTTGCGGACTGTCGCTGAGTAATCTGGAAAGAGTGACACCACTGCATTATTAATGCGGAGACTTCCTTTCCGCCTGGCGGCCCCCAAGATGGAGTCGCGGTCTCTGTAGTTAAGGAGACGAATCACCATCGTACGTGGGGGATGGCCTTCTGGTAGGGGGCGCCCGGGGACTCGGTGGGCCCTCTCGATTACAAAACGGGGATAACTGTTCTCGGCCAAACTCTTGCTCAAGCCAGCTCTCTAGGAAGGCTACAGGGTCAGACCCCTCCACCCGCTCCGGAAGTCCAACCAGGCGCAGGTTATTCCTGCGTAGGCGGTTTTCAAGGTCGTCGACCTTATCCTCCAAAGTTGAAATCTTTCCCCCATATGTATTGAGTCTAGGTAAAATGGGAGCAATAGTGTCCTCCAAGTCACTGATACGTTGTTCAGTCTCGGTAACCCGGCCACGCAGCTTGTGCATATCTTGCCGCATAATAGTTAAGTCTATCTTGAGCCCATCCACCTTTCCCACCAGATCTGCATGGTTTACCTTAATAATGGCCAGGACATCTGCCAGGGTAGGTTCCTTGGCGCCATCCGCGACCGCCGGGGTCGGTACCGTAGGAATGGCTGCAGGGTCCGGAATCTCTGGGGAGGGTGGTGGGGATCCGTCCAGGCCGTCGCCGAAGAGATCCGGAGTGGAGGCTGGGGATGAGCTAGGCCCGTGGACAGTATGGCGGCGGCCATCTTGGCAGGAGCGTGTAGCGATGCTCATCTTTACCGGAGGCTGTTTCTTCGTACGCCGCTTTCCCATCAACCAAAATGCCTCTCAATGATGCACAAGACACACCTGAAGGGATTAGGTAGGAGAGAAATCAGGTGCTGGCGATGGATGATCAGGATGGAGCAGGATTGTATGGGGAGAGACCGGAGCTACACAGGAACACGTCCGTTCACATCCTGAGCCAGGCCACGCACCCATGCTTTTTTTTCAGTGAGTTTTACCTATATTCCCGAGACCAAACAATTCATTACAGCCGTGATCAGTTTTAAATTACTTTTCTCCTTTAGAAATATCATTTTTCTGTGGTACTGTTCTAAACACGGGAAAACTGCACCGCTTTACAGGCATACCATAGACACCCCCAGGCATGATATTTAAAGGAATATTTCATTTTTATTGTTTCACTTAAGCATTATTAAAATCACTGCTCCTGAAAAAATGGCTCTTTTTAAAACTTTTTTTTGCATTGATACATGTCCCCTGGGACAGGACCCAGGTCCCCAAACACTTTTTATGACAATAACTTGCATATAAGCCTTTAAAATGAGCACTTTTGATTTTTCATGTTCGTGTTACATAGACTTTAATCGTGTTCGTCCAAATTTTTTGCCTGTTCGGAAGTTCTGGTGTGAACCAAACCTGTTCGGCTCATCCTTAGTCACCAGTGTGGTATTTGTAAATTGAAATCATATCCCCTCTCAAGCGTCTCTTCTCCAGAGAGAATAAGTTCAGTGCTCGCAACCTTTCCTCATAACTAATATCCTTCAGACCCTTTATTAGCTTTGTTGCCCTTCTTTGTACTCACTCCATTTCCAGTACATCCTTCCTGAGGACTGGTGCCAAGAACTGGACAGCATACTCTAGGTGCGGCTGGACCAGAGTCTTGTAGAGCGGTAGAATTATAGTTTTATCTCTGGAGTTGATCTCCTTTTTAATGCATGCCAATATTCTGTTTGCTTTGTTAGCAGCAGCTTGGCATTGCATGCCATTGCTGAGCCTGTCATCTACTAGGACCCCAGGTCTTTTTCCATCCTAGATTCCCCCAGAGGTTCTCCCCCCAGTGTATATATTGCATTCATATTTTTGCCACCCAAATGCATTATTTTACATTTTTCTACATTAAACCTCATTTGCCACCCCATTAATTTGTTCAGATCTTTTTGCAAGGTTTCCACATCCTGCTGAGAAATTATTGCCCTGCTTAGGTTAGTATCATCCGCAAATACAGAGATTGAACTGTTTACCCCATCCTCCAGGTCATTTATGAACTAGTTAAATAGGATTGGTCCCAGCACAGAACCCTGGGGGACCCCACTACCCACCCCTGACCATTCTAAGTACTCCACATTTATCACCACCCTCTGAACTCGCCCTTGTAGCCAATTTTCAATCCATGTACTCACCCTATGGTCCATGCCAACGGACCTTATTTTGTACAGTAAACGTTTATGGGAAACTGTGTCAAATGCTTTAGCAAAATTCAGATATACCATGTCTACAGGCCTTATCTAGATGGCAACTCACCTCCTCATAGAAGGTTAATAGATTGGTTTGACAAGAACAATTCCATTAGTCCCTTATCATCCCCTCCAAGAGCTTGTATACTATTGATGTTAAGCTAACTGGTCTGTAATTCCCAGGGATGTATTTTGGGCCCTTTTTAAATATTGGTGCTACATTGGCTTTTCTCCAGTCAGCTGGTACCATTCCAGTCAGTAGACTGTCAGTAAGAATTAGAAACAATGGTCTGGCAATTACTTGACTGAGTTCCCTAAGTACCCTCAGATGCAAGCCATCTGGTCTGGATGATTTATTAATGTTAAGTTTCCCGAGTCTAATTTTAATTCTGTCCTCTGTTAACCATGGAGGTGCTTCCTGTGATGTGTCATGAGGATAAACATTTTCCTTTGCCAGTGTCTCATTTATACTGTTCTTCAATAAACAGTATTTTTTGTAAAAAAAGAAAAAAATTAGGACAGGACATTACAAATACCTCATAATGCCATTTGGTCTTTGCAACGCTCCTGCAGTTTTTCAGGAATTCATCAACAATGTCCTTCGAGATATGTTGCAGCAATGTGTGGTGGTTTATCTCAATGACATTCTAATATATTAAAATTCTCTAGAGAGCCACCACACAGATCTCTCCCGTGTGCTACAGAGGCTGAGAGATAACAATATTGCAATTTGGAAAAGTGCGAGTTCCATCGTGAACAGGTTCAATTTCTGGGTTATGTCATTTCTACTGCTGGCTTTTCAATGAACCCAGAGAAACTATCTGCAGTTCTACAGTGGCCTCGAGCCATAGGTCTACGTCCGCTACACCGCTTTCTTGGCTTTTCCAATTGTTATTGGAAGTTTATTCATAACTTCTTTTCTCTGGTCAAACCCCTGACTGAAATGACCAGAAAGGAGGGTAACTCACAGAATTAGTCTCCGGATTCCATTAAAGCCTTTGAGTCTCTGAAGGCTGCCTTTGTTTTAGCTCCTGTGTTGGCACATCCTGATCCCACATTACCCTTCATTCTTGAGGTTGATGCATCTGAGACTGGAGTTGGTGCCCCTTTTGTCTCAATGTCTTACCTTTGAAAGCACTATGCATCCTTTTGCTACTTTTCCAAGAAATTGTCTCCTGCGGAATGTGATTACAACATTGAGGACAGAGAGCTGTTAGCAATCATTTTAGCTCTTAAAGAATGGAGGCATCTCCTCGAAGGTACCACTGTGCCAGTTCTCATTGTGACTGACCATAAGAATATCACATTCTTGTCTGAGGCAAAACGTTTATCTTCCAGAAGGGAGCGATGAGCTCTTTTTCTGTGAAGCTTCAATTACATAGTCTCGTTCTTACCCGGTACCAAGAATTTAAGTACTGATGCATTGTTGTGACAGTTGTCCTCTGCTTCCAAGATGGAGTCTGTTCCTGTTCCCGATCGTATTTTGGCCACTGTTCGTACCAGTCTTACTTCACCCTTGGGTAAAAGAAATCTTGCCGCTCAGATCCACTCTCCTCCCAAGAAATCTTGTGACCGCTGCTTTGTCCCTGAGAGTCTTCACACTGTTTTGCTCCAGACTTACCATTCTCCCAAGGCAGCTGGCCACCCAGGGAAGAATCAACTCATTTGGGCTATTTCCCAACAATTCTGGTGGCCTAGTCTCTGCGCAGATGTATCTGCCTTCATAGCCGCTTGTTCCGTGTGTGCTCGGTGTAAGACACCCTGACACCTTCCAGTGGGTCTCCCACAACCCATTCCCAATGGAGAGAGGCCTTGGATTCACCTGTCTATGGATTTTATTGTGAAGTTACAAAACTCCCAGGGCAACACAGTTATTCTTATAGTGGTTGACCGGTTCTTGAAAATGTCACATTGTATTTCACTTAAGAAGTTGCCCACATCTAAAGAACTGGCGTCCATTTTTGCTTGGGAGATCGTTCGATTACATGGGGTACCCAAGGTTTTGACCTTGGACAGGGGTAGCCAGTTTGTCTCCAGATTTTGGCGAGTCTTTTGCGCACAGTTGAGAATTCAGCTTTCCTTCTCTTTTGCGTATCACCCGCAGTCCGATGGGGCAGCAGAACGAGCCAACCAAGCATTGGAGCAGTTTCTACGCTGCTATATTTCTAACCATTATAACAACTGGTCAGACCTCTTACCTTGGGCGGAGTTTGCTCACAATAGTGCCGTCAATAACACTTCCCGATTGTCTCAGTTTTTGGCAAATTATGGTTTCCAACCATCCATGTTGCCTGACTCATTTGCTCCTCAAAGAATTTTCTGCATTAGAGGAGCATCTCCGCTGTCTTTGTTCCACTTGGGTACAGGTCCAAGAGTCCTTGCAACGTGCCAGTGATAGGTATATTCTCCATGCTGACCACGGCTTATTGGGCCTTTCCTTATTCTCCATAAGATCAACCTAGTGGCTTACGCATTAGACCTTCCTTCTAACATGTATTTTTAATCTATTTCATGTCTCTTTATTAAAACCCTTGGAGTGCAACCACTTCACCACCTTGGTACAACGTCCTCACCCGGTTCAGGTTGAGAACCATGAAGAGTATGAGACACAATCAATCATTGACTCCCGTAGGTTCTGTAGGCGCATTCAGTACCTGGTTCATTGGAAAGGGTACGGTCCAGAGGAGCGCTCTTGGATATCATCCTCAGACGTACATGCTCCGGTCCTCCTCTGTGTTTTCCATGGAGGGTTTCCTCTAAAACCTGGTGGCCCTCCGAGGAGGAGGGGTCGTTGAGAAGGGGGTAATGTTAGGGATTGGCTCAGCCCTCCCTTCTCAGTGCTCAGCTGTCGGTTAATTGCCAGCATTCATCGTTCCACAGTGCCTCACCTGGTGATCATTTCCTGCTCGTCAGCCAGCCCCTTCAGGATATTTAAACTGCCTGGTTCATTTCTCCCATGCCTTCGCCTTAGTCAACATATCTGAAGATTCTCTGCTTGTTCCTGTTAAAGACTTGCCTGGCTGACCTCCCTTCTGGTTACTGATCCTGTTTGCTGTCTCCGACCAGGCTGATCTCTGGCTTCCTGATTTACTGGCTTACACTAACTACCCGCTTTGATTACCGAACTATGTTTTGACTATGTTTGCTATTTGTACCATTTTTACCACTATATTAAAAGGTATGATTTTTACTGCATTTGCTGTCCCTGTCTGATTCATGGTTCCTGACAAAAGTACAGATTGCTGGTTCCAGCTTAAAGGCCCTTTTCCTGTGCTGCTGTCTACCTTTTCTACATATTTTTGTCTAAGGAGTCTGCTGGTCTACTAGTTGCTGCTGTTTTTGACTAAGGGTGTCCTGTGACCTTCCCCTCTCTCCCACATTTTTCCTGTTCTGAGAAATTCTCTTTGTTCAAGCACAAAAATGACTGGCGTCATCTTCCTACCTTGTACATCACCCACCATGTCTAGTAACCTGCACACTGAGGAGAAATGTCGGCCCTCCCTGTCTCTGGGGGTCATCAGGCCGTGGGGAATTGGTGGGAGCGCTACACCAGCAAGAACTCATCTATGTGGTCTTTTATTAAGCTCTCCAGTATCTTCCCAGCTTTAGAAGTTAAACTATCAGGTCTATAGTTACTTGGTAAAGACTTTGATCCCTTTTTAACCATCTCAATACAGTGCACTTTCACCCCCTTCCTGCCCAAGCCATTTTTCAGCTTTCAGCGCTGTCACAATTTGAATGACAATTGCTCAGTCATGCAACACTGTACCCAAATGAAATTTTTATTATTTTTTCCCCACAAATAGAGCTTTCTTTTAGTGGTATTTGATCACCTCTGCGTTTTTTATTTTTTGCGCTATAAACAAAAGAAGAGCAATAATTTTGAAAAAAAAACAATATTTTTTAGTTTTTGTTATAATAAATATCCAATTTTTTTTTTTGTAAACAAATTTTTACCTCAGTTTAGGCCGATATGTATTCTTCTACATATTTTTGGTAAAAAAAAAAAAATCGCAATAAGCGAATATTGATTGGTTTGCGTCACAAAATAGGGGATAGATTTATAGCATTTTTATTTATTTTTTTTTTTTTATAGTAATGGCAGCGATCTGCGATTTTTATCATGACTGCGATATTGTGGCAGACATATCGGACACTTTTGACACATTTTTGGGACCATTCACATTTATACAGCGATCCGTGCTATAAAAATGCACTGATTACTGTATAAATGTGACTGTCAGGGAAGGGGTTAACACTAGGGGGTGATCGAGGGGTTATTATGTTGCTAGGGAGTGTTTCTAACTGAAGGGGAAGGGGACTTGTAAGGGGAGGAGACCGATCGGTGTTGCTCTATACTGAGAACACACCATCGGTCTCCTCTCCTCTCTGACAGGACGTAGATCTGTGTGTTTACATACACAGATCCACGGTCCTGCCATGTTACCGGGCAATCGCGGGTGCCCGGTGGATATCGCGGGCGCCGGGCATGCGCATCGAGTGCCCAGTGACACGGCGGTGGGCAGGGAAGGCAAGGGCATCATATGGCGCCCTCCCAGAACGAGAGCCGCGCTGCCTGGCCGTCAATGACAGCCTGGCAGGCAGCAAGCAGTTAAATATAGGCACCACATTACGCCAATCCAGTGGTACTATGCCAGTCATTAACCACTTCAGCCCCGTAAGGATTTACCCCCTTCCTGACCAGAGCACTTTTTACAATTTGGCACTGCATAGCTTTAACTGCTAATTGAGCAGTCGTGCAATGCTGTACCCAAACAAAATTTGTGTCCTTTTCTTCCCACAAATAGAGCTTTCTTTTGATGGTATTTGATCACCTCTGCCGTTTTTATTTTTTGCGCTATACACGGAAAAAGACCGAAAATTTTGAAAAAAAATGATATTTTCTACTTTTTGTTCTAAAAAAAATCCAATAAACTCAATTTTAGTCATACATTTAGGCCAAAATGTATTCGGCCACATGTCTTTGGAAAAAAAAATGTCAATAAGTGTATATTTATTGGTTTGCTCAAAAGTTATAGCGCCTACAAACTAGGGTACATTTTCTGGAATTTACACAGCCTTTAATTTATGACTGCCTATGTCGTTTCTTGAGGTGTTAAAATGGCAGGGCAGTACAAAACCCCCACAAATGACCCCATTTTGGAAAGTAGACACCCCAAGGAAATTGCTGAGAGGCATGTTGAGCCCATTGAATATTCATTTTTTTGTCCCAAGTGATTGAATAATGACAAAAAAAAAAAAATTACAAAAAGTTGTTACTAAATGATATATTGCTCACACAGGCCATGGGCATATGTGGAATTGCACCCCAAAATACATTTAGCTGCTTCTCCTGAGTATGGGGATACCACATGTGTGGGACTTTTTGGGAGCCTAGCCGCGTATGGGGCCCCAAAAACCAATCACTGCCTTCAGGATTTCTAAGGGCGTAAATTTTTGATTTTACTCCTCACTACCTATCACAGTTTTGAAGGCCATAAAATGCCCAGATGGCATAAAACCCCCCCAAATGACCCCATTTTGGAAAGTAGACACCCCAAGCTATTTGCTTTGAGGCATGTTGAGTCCATGGAATATTTTATATTTTGACACAAGTTGCGGGAAAGTGACACATTTTTTTATTTTTTTTTTTTTTTTGCACAAAGTTGTCACTAAATGATATATTGCTCACACAGGCCATGGGCATTTGTGGAATTGCACCCCAAAATACATTTAGCTGCTTCTCCTGAGTATGGGGATACCACATAAAATACTCACTATACCTCTTAGCAAATAGCTTGGGGTGTCTACTTTCCAAAATGGGGTCATTTGGGGGGGGGGGGTTTTGCCACCTGGGCATTCCATGGCCTCCGAAACTGTGATAGGCAGTGAAGAGTGAAATCAAAAATGTACGCCCTTAGAAAGCCTGAAGGCGGTGCTTGGTTTTCGGGGTCCCGTGCGCGGCTAGGCTCCCAAAAAGTCCCACACGTGTGGTATCCCCATACTCCGGAGAAGCAACAGAATGTATTTTGGGGTGTAATTTCACATATTCCCATGGCATGTTTGAGCAATATATCATTTAGTGACAACTTTGTGCAAAAAAAAAAAAAATTTGTCTCTTTCCCGCAACTTGTGTCACAATATAAAATATTCCATGGACTCGACATGCCTCTCAGCAAATAGCTTGGGGTGTCTACTTTCCAAGATGGGGTCATTTGGGGGGGTTTTGAACTGTCCTGGCATTTTATGCACAACATTTAGAAGCTTATGTCACACATCACCCACTCTTCTAACCACTTGAAGACAAAGCCCTTTCTGACACTTTTTGATTACATGAAAAAATTATTTTTTTTTGCAAGAAAATTACTTTGAACCCCCAAACATTATATATTTTTTTAAAGCAAATGCCCTACAGATTAAAATGGTAGGTGTTTCATTTTTTTTTTCACACAGTATTTGCGCAGCGATTTTTCAAATGCATTTTTGGGGGAAAAAACACACTTTTTAAAATTTTAATGCACTAAAACACACTATATTGCCCAAATGTTTGATGAAATAAAAAAGATGATCTTAGGCCGAGTACATGGATACCAAACATGACATGCTTTAAAATTGCGCACAAACGTGCAGTGGCAACAAAATTCATACATTTTTAAAAGCCTTTAAAAGCCTTTACAGGTTACCACTTTAGATTTACAGAGGAGGTCTACTGCTAAAATGACTGCCCTCAATCTGACCATTGCAGTGATACCTCACATGCATGGTGCAATTGCTGTTTACATTTGACGCCAGACCGACGCTTGCGTTCGCCTTAGCGCTAGAGCAGGGGGGACAGGGGTGCTTTTTTTTTTTTTTTTTTTTTTTTTCTTTATTATTTTTTTGCTTTTTTATCTTATTTTTAAACTGTTCCTTTCATTTTTTTTTTTTTTAAATCATTTTTATTGTTCATCTCAGGGAATGTAAATATCCCCTATGATAGCATTAGGTAGTGACAGGTACTCTTTTTTGAAAAAATTGGGGTCTATTAGACCCTAGATTTCTCCTCTGCCCTCAAAGCATCTGACCACACCAAGATCGGTGTGATAAAATGCTTCCCCAATTTCCGAATGGCGCTGTTTACATCCGGCAAAATCGAAGTCATTAAATGCTCGTTGCTTCCGATTTCTTAGGCCATAGAGATGTTTGGAGCCACTCTGGTCTCTGATCAGCTCTATGGTCAGCTGGCTGAATCACTGGCTGCATTCTCAGGTTCCCTGTTGAGACAGGAGAGCCAGAGAAAAACACGGAAGACGGTGAGGGGCATTCCATCCCACTGCTTGTAAAAGCAGTCTAGAGGCTAATTAGCCACTAGGATTGCTTTTACATGAAAGCCGGCCGCTGGCTGAAAAGAATGATACCAAGATGATACCTAAACCTGCAGGCATCATTCTGGTATAACCACTCAAAGTCGTGAATGGTGTACCTGAAGACAAAAAAATGGTTAACAATAAAGCACAGTAAACGGTAAAGTATAAAAAATTGCATACCTGAAAAGCAAACATGATAAAACATAATAACAATAAAACATTGCAGAATAGAATACAGTAAAAA
Organism: Aquarana catesbeiana; assembly: GCF_042186555.1. Classification (NCBI taxonomy): domain Eukaryota; kingdom Metazoa; phylum Chordata; class Amphibia; order Anura; family Ranidae; genus Aquarana; species Aquarana catesbeiana. The sequence goes on along the minus strand of NC_133329.1, from coordinate 213,869,413 downwards.
AGAGCAGAACAATAGAGAGAGAATAGAGAGAGAGAGAACAATAAAACGACAACTATTTTTTTTTATTTTATATTTTTGTTTGTGTTTTTTTTGTTTTTTTTTTTACACTTTTTTTTGTGACTGTAACTTTTATAACTGTAACCGCTTCCAGGTTCGGGTCTCTCAAAATGCGATGGCATCTTGGGAGACCCTGTGAAATGGCGCCTAGTCTGTGGAATGCTGTACCCTACACTAATACTCAACTAGTGAATGGTAGCGTTCAAAACATTCACCAATGCAAAGACCAGGATTGTCAGGACAGGAGGGACAATAATAGCGGGTGTCACGCCTATATCCGCTCTTGCTGCAGACACAACATCTTTTTTGGGGGGGTTCGTTGGGTAGGGGTACTCGGGAGGACATAAAGAAAATGCCTCTCATGCAGCCGACTGCATTTGGTCAGGGATGTGAATGGGGGAAGTACGGGTGCTGCAGAAGCGGTGGGTTCCCAATTAGGATTGGCGAATGCAGCAGGAAGGGCACTATGGGCACGACGGGCCTGTGTTTGTCTTCTTCTTGGTGGCAGCGGGACACTGCTTGTGCTTGCCACCTCACCAGCTTGAACTGCACTTATGGGACTCGCCACGTCACCACGTGTTACTGCAGTGCTGGTTTGACTAAGACCGGGGTGTACTAGGCCGCTGGTGCTTGCCAGTTCACCAAAACGCTACCAAAAAAACTGTTAGCGATCTCAGGGATCAGGCCTGACTCTGTGAACGCTGCAGTTATGCGTTTAGTGTTTTGTAAGTGTCAGTGATCGATCGATACTGCACTTGGGTGGGCTGGGCCGGACGGAGGGGCAAAATGCAGGTGCTAGCAGGTATCTGGGATGATCCCGCTAACACTGCGTTTTTGGGAACCCTAAACTGCTGGGGACGCTAGTATAGATCTGATCGGATCAGATATTGATCCGTTCAGATACTATACCACTAAGGGAGGTGTACGGTGCGTGCGTGGGTGTTAGCGCTACTGGCGCTAACCTGATGCTGCTTGGGGCTGGTGCTTGCCAGTTCACCAAAACGCTACCAAAAAAACTGTTAGCGATCGCAGGGATCAGGCCTGACTCTGCGAACGCTGCAGTTATGCGTTTAGTGTTTTGTAAGTGACAGTGATCGATCGATACTGCACTTGGGTGGGCTGGGCTGGGCCGGGCGGAGGGGCAAAGCGCAGGTGCTAGCAGGTATCTGGGCTGATCCCGCTAACACTGCATTTTTGGGAACCCTAAACTGCTGGGGACGCTAGTATAGATCTGATCGGATCAGATATTGATCCGATCAGATACTATACCACTAAGGGAGGTGTACGGTGCGTGCGTGGGTGTTAGCGCTACTGGCGCTAACCTGATGCTGCTTGGGGCTGGTGCTTGCCAGTTCACCAAAACGCTACCAAAAAAACTGTTAGCGATCGCAGGGATCAGGCCTGACTCTGCGAATGCTGCAGTTATGCGTTTAGTGTTTTGTAAGTGACAGTGATCGATCGATACTGCACTTGGGTGGGCTGGGCTGGGCTGGGCCTGGCGGAGGGGAAAAACGCAGGTGCTAGCAGGTATCTGGGCTGATCCCGCTAACACTGCGTTTTTGGGAACCCTAAACTGCTGGGGACGCTAGTATAGATCTGATCAGATCAGATATTGATGCGTTCAGATACTATACTACTAAGGGAGGCGTATGCTGCCTGCGTGGGTGTTAGCGGTACTGGCACTAATCTGACGCTGCCTGGGGCGACGCATATCCCCGCCGGGCGATCAGGGGGCTAAACCTTTATTTGGTAATAAACGGCGGGTGCCCTGACACTATAAAAAATAAACGAACTAACCAGCGTCACCCGTAAGGGTTATACGGTGATCAGTGGTGAAAGGGTTAACTAGGGGGCAATCAAGGGGTTAAAACATTTATTAGGTAGTATATGGGGGTCCCTGTCGCTATAAAACGCTGACGGCGAACCTAAATATTTACCTCCCTAACTAGCGTCACCAGCGACACTAATACAGCGATCAGAAAAATGATTGCTTAGTGACACTGGTGACGGGGGGTGATCAAGGGGTTAAAACGTTATTAGGGGGGGTACCCTAGACCTACAGGGGGCTAACACTAACTGCCCTACCACTTCTAACTGTCACAAACTGACACCATGCAGTAATAAGAAGAAAAGAAAAAAAAAACTGCTTGGTGTCAGTGTGACAGAGGGGGGAGGGGTGATTGGGGGGGTGATCGGGGGGCGATCGGGGGGGATCGGGGGTGTAAAGTGTGCCTGGCATGTTCTACTGTGTGTGTGTGTGTTTGTGCACTCACTCAGATGTCTTCTCTCCTTGGAGCCGGAACGGAAACTGCCGAGCTGAGGAGAGATAACATCACATCTTCTGCCTGTGTGTACTACACACAGGCAGGGGAGGATTCTCATTGGCTGGGAGCGATCGCGAGGGGGGGGCCACGAATGGATGGCCTCCCCCTCATTTCTGAATGCTCCCAGCCAAAGCCGACCGCCTCTGGCACCGGGGGGGGGTCCGATTCTGCCTGCCCGTGCCATTCTGCTGATGTATATCAGCGTGAGGCAGTCGGCAAGTGGTTAACCACTTGACGACCGCCTCACGCCGATGTACGTCGGCAAAGTGGCACGGACAGGCAAAATCACGTACATATACGTGATTTGCCTTCCGCGGGTGGGGGGTCCGATCGGACCCCCCCCCCGGTGCCCGAGGCGGTCGTCTTTTGTCCAGCGGCGATCCGTGATGAGGGGGAGACCATCCGTTCGTGGCCCCCCCCTCGCGATCGCCGCCGGCCAATGAGAACACTCCTTTGCTGCTGTATGCTAAACAGCAGCAAAGGAAGTGATGTCATCTCCCCTCGGGTCGGTATTTTCCGTTCCGGCCCGAGGAGAGAAGACATCTATGTGAGTGCACAACACACACACACACAGTAGAACATGTCAGGCACACTAAACACCCCGATCCCCCCCCCGATCGCCCCCCGATCCCCCCCCAATCACCCCCCCCCCCCCTGTCACAAACTGACACCAGCAGTTTTTTTTTTTTTTTTTTTTTTTTTTTTTCTGATTACTGCATAGTGTCAGTTTGTGACAGTTACAGTGTTGGGACAGTTAGTATTACCCCCCTTTAGGTCTAGGGTACCCCCCTAACCCCCCCTAATAAAGTTTTAACCCCTTGATCACCCCCTGTCACCAGTGTCACTAAGCGATCATTTTTCTGATCGCTGTATTAGTGTCGCTGGTGACGCTAGTTAGTGAGGTAAATATTTAGGTTCACCGTCAGCGTTTTATAGCGTCAGGGACCCCCATATACTACCTAATAAATGTTTTAACCCCTTGATTGCCCCCTAGTTAACCCTTTCACCACTGATCACCGTATAACCGTTACGGATGACGCTGGTTAGTTCGTTTATTTTTTATAGTGTCAGGGCACCCGCCGTTTATTACCGAATAAAGGTTTAGCCCCCTGATCGCCCGGCGGTGATATGCGTCGCCCCAGGCAGCGTCAGATTAGCGCCAGTACCGCTAACACCCACGCACGCAGCATACGCCTCCCTTAGTGGTATAGTATCTGATCGGATCAATATCTGATCCGATCAGATCTATACTAGCGTCCCCAGCAGTTTAGGGTTCCCAAAAACGCAGTGTTAGCGGGATCAGCCCAGATACCTGCTAGCACCTGCGTTTTGTGCCTCCGCCCAGCCCACCCAAGTGCAGTATCGATCGATCACTGTCACTTACAAAACACTAAACGCATAACTGCAGCGTTCGCAGAGTCAGGCCTGATCCCTGCGATCGCTAACAGTTTTTTTGGTAGCATTTTGGTGAACTGGCAAGCACCAGCCCCAGGCGTCAGGTTAGCGACAGTACCGCTAACACCCACGCACGCAGCATACGCCTCCCTTAGTGGTATAGTATCTGAACGGATCAATATCTGATCCGATCAGATCTATACTAGCGTCCCCAGCAGTTTAGGGTTCCCAAAAACGCAGTGTTAGCGGGATCAGCCCAGATACCTGCTAGCACCTGCGTTTTGCCCCTCCGCCCGGCCCAGCCCACCCAAGTGCAGTATCGATCGATCACTGTCACTTACAAAACACTAAACGCATAACTGCAGCGTTCGCAGAGTCAGGCCTGATCCCTGCGATCGCTAACAGTTTTTTTTGTAGCGTTTTGGTGAACTGGCAAGCACCAGCCCCAGGCAGCGTCAGATTAGCGCCAGTACCGCTAACACCCACGCACGCACCGTACACCTCCCTTAGTGGTATAGTATCTGATCGCATCAATATCTGATCCGATCAGATCTATACTAGCGTCACCAGCAGTTTAGGGTTCCCAAAAACGCAGTGTTAGCGGGATCAGCCCAGATACCTGCTAGCACCTGCGTTTTGCCCCTCCGCCCGGCCCGGCCCAGCCCACCCAAGTGCAGTATCGATCGATCACTGACACTTACAAAACACTAAACGCATAACTGCAGCGTTCGCAGAGTCAGGCCTGATCCCTGCGATCGCTAACGTTTTTTGGTAGCGTTTTGGTGAACTGGCAAGCGCCAGCGGCCTAGTACACCCCGGTCGTAGTCAAACCAGCACTGCAGTAACACTTGGTGACGTGGCGAGTCCCATAAGTGCAGTTGAAGCTGGTGAGGTGGCAAGCACAAGTAGTGTCCCGCTGCCACCAAAAAGACAAACACAGGCCCATCGTGCCCATAGTGCCCTTCCTGCTGCATTCGCCAATCCTAATTGGGAACCCACCACTTCTGCAGCGCCCGTACTTCCCCCATTCACATCCCCAACCAAATGCAGTCGGCTGCATGAGAGGCATTTTTATGTCCTCCCGAGTACTCCTACCCAACGAACCCCCAAAAAAGATGTTGTGTCTGCAGCAAGCGCGGATATAGGCGTGACACCCGCTATTATTGTCCCTCCTGTCCTGACAATCCTGGTCTTGCATTGGTGAATGTTTTGAACGCTACCATTCACTAGTTGAGTATTAGCGTAGGGTACAGCATTGCACAGACTAGGCACACTTTCACAGGGTCTCCCAAGATGCCATCGCATTTTGAGAGACCCGAACCTGGAACCGGTTACCGTTATAAAAGTTAGTTACAAAAAAAAGTGTAAAAAAAAAAAAAAATATGAAATAAAAAAAAATAGTTGTTGTTTTATTGTTCTCTCTCTCTCTATTCTCTCTCTCTATTGTTCTGCTCTTTTTTACTGTATTCTATTCTGCAATGTTTTATTGTTATTGTTATTGTTATTATGTTTTATCATGTTTGTTTTTCAGGTGTGTAATTATTTACACTTTACTGTGCTTTATTGTTAACCATTGTTAACCATTTTTTTGTCTTCAGGTACGCCATTCACGACTTTGAGTGGTTATACCAGAATGATGCCTGCAGGTTTAGGTATCATCTTGGTATCATTCTTTTCAGCCAGCGGTCGGCTTTCATGTAAAAGCAATCCTAGCGGCTAATTAGCCTCTAGACTGCTTTTACAAGCCGTGGGAGGGAATGCCCCCCCCCCACCGTCTTCCGTGTTTTTCTCTGGCTCTCCTGTCTCAACAGGGAACCTGAGAATGCAGCCGGTGATTCAGCCAGCTGACCATAGAGCTGATCAGAGACCAGAGTGGCTCCAAACATCTCTATGGCCTAAGAAACCGGAAGCTACGAGTATTTCATGACTTAGATTTCGCCGGATGTAAATAGCGCCATTGGGAAATTGGGGAAGCATTTTATCACACCGATCTTGGTGTGGTCAGATGCTTTGAGGGCAGAGGAGAGATCTAGGGTCTAATAGACCACAATTTTTTCAAAAAAGAGTACCTGTCACTACCTATTGCTATCATAGGGGATATTTACATTCCCCGAGATAACAATAAAAATGATTAAAAAAAAAAATATGAAAGGAACAGTTTAAAAGTAAGATTAAAAAAGCAAAAAAATAATAAAGAAAAAAAAAAAAAAAAAAAAAACCACCCCTGTCGCCCCCTGCTCTCGCGCTAAGGCGAACGCAAGCGGCGGTCTGTCGTCAAACATAAACAGCAATTGCACCATGCTTGTGAGGTATCACCGCGAAGGCCAGATCGAGTGCAGTAATTTTTCCAGTAGACCTCCTCTGTAAATCTAAAGTGGTAACCTGTAAAGGCTTTTGAAGGCTTTTAAACATGTATTTATTTTGTTGCCACTGCACGTTTGTGCGCAATTTTAAAGCATGTCATGTTTGGTATCCATGTACTCGGCCTAAGATCATCTTTTTTATTTCATCAAACATTTGGGCAATATAGTGTGTTTTAGTGCATTAAAATGTAAAAAAGTGTGTTTTTTCCCCAAAAAATGCGTTTGAAAAATCGCTGCGCAATTACTGTGTGAAAAAAAAAAATGAAACACCCACCATTTTAATCTGTAGGGCATTTGCTTTAAAAAAATATATAATGTTTGGGGGTTCAAAGTAATTTTTTTGCAAAAAAAAAAAACTTTTTCATGTAAACAATAAGTGTCAGAAAGGGCTTTGTCTTCAAGTGGTTAGAAGAGTGGGTGATGTGTGACATAAGCTTCTAAATGTTGTGCATAAAATGCCAGGACAGTTCAAAACCCCCCCAAATGACCCCATTTTGGAAAGTAGACACCCCAAGCTATTTGCTGAGAGGCATGTCGAGTCCATGGAATATTTTATATTGCGACACAAGTTGCGGGAAAGAGACAAATTTTTTTTTTTTTTTTTTTTTTTTTGCACAAAGTTGTCACTAAATGATATATTGCTCAAACATGCCATGGAAATATGTGAAATTACACCCCAAAATACATTCTGCTGCTTCTCCTGAGTACGGGGATACCACATGTGTGAGACTTTTTGGGAGCCTAGCCGCGTACGGGACCCCGAAAACCAAGCACCGCCTTCAGGCTTTCTAAGGGCGTGAATTTTTGATTTCACTCTTCACTGCCTATCACAGTTTCGGAGGCCATGGAATGCCCAGGTGGCACAAAACCCCCCCAAATGACCCCATTTTGGAAAGTAGACACCCCAAGCTATTTGCTGAGAGGTATAGTGAGTATTTTGCAGACCTCACTTTTTGTCACAAAGTTTTGAAAATTGAAAAAAGAAAAAAAAAAATGTTTTTTCTTGTCTTTCTTCATTTTCAAAAACAAATGAGAGCTGCAAAATACTCACCATGCCTTTCAGCAAATAGCTTGGGGTGTCTACTTTCCAAAATGGGGTCATTTGGGGGGGTTTTGTGCCACCTGGGCATTCCATGGCCTCCGAAACTGTGATAGGCAGTAAAGAGTGAAATCAAAAATTTTCACCCTTAGAAATCCTGAAGGCAGTGATTGGTTTTCGGGGTCCAGTACGCGGCTAGGCTCCCAAAAAGTCCCACACATGTGGTATCCCCATACTCAGGAGAAGCAGCTAAATGTATTTTGGGGTGCAATTCCACATATGCCCATGGCCTGTGTGAGCAATATATCATTTAGTGACAACTTTATGAAAAAAAAAAAAAAAAAAAAAAGTGTCACTTTCCCGCAACTTGTGTCAAAATATAAAATATTCCATGGACTCAATATGCCTCTCAGCAAATAGCTTGGGGTGTCTACTTTCCAAAATGGGGTCATTTTGGGGGGTTTTGTGCCACCTGGGCATTCCATGGCCTCCGAAACTGTGATAGGCAGTGAAGAGTGAAAGCAAAAATTTACACCCTTAGAAATCCTGAAGGCGGTGATTGGTTTTCGGGGCCCCGTACGCGGCTAGGCTCCCAAAAAGTCGCACACATGTGGTATCCCCATACTCAGGAGAAGCAGCTAAATGTATTTTGGGGTGCAATTCCACATAGGCCCATGGCCTGTGTGAGCAATATATCATTTAGTGACGACTTTTTGTAAATATTTTTTTTTTTTTTTTTTTTTGTCATTTTTCAATCACTTGGGACAAAAAAAATAAATATTCAATGGGTTCAACATGCCTCTCAGCAATTTCCTTGGGGTGTCTACTTTCCAAAATGGGGTCATTTGGGGGGGTTTTGTACTGCCCTGCCATTTTAGCACCTCAAGAAATGACATAGGCAGTCATAAACTAAAAGCTGTGTAAATTCCAGAAAATGTACCCTAGTTTGTAGACGCTATAACTTTTGCGCAAACCAATAAATATACGCTTATTGACATTTTTTTTACCAAAGACATGTGGCCGAATACATTTTGGCCTAAATGTATGACTAAAATTGAGTTTATTGGATTTTTTTTATAACAAAAAGTAGAAAATATCATTTTTTTTCAAAATTTTCGGTCTTTTTCCGTTTATAGCGCAAAAAATAAAAACCGCAGAGGTGATCAAATACCATCAAAAGAAAGCTCTATTTGTGGGAAGAAAAGGACGCAAATTTCGTTTGGGTACAGCATTGCATGACCGCGCAATTAGCAGTTAAAGCGACGCAGTGCCAAATTGGAAAAAGACCTCTGGTCCTTAGGCAGCATAATGGTCCGGGGCTCAAGTGGTTAAAGAGTCCCTAAAAAATAGAAACAATGGCTTTGAAATGACAGAGCTCAATTCTTTTAGGCTCGGTGGGTGTATGCCATCTGGTCCAGGTGCTTTGTTCATCTTTTTTCTCTCTAAATATTTCTGGACCATATCAATTTCGAGCTATGTTGGTTAATTTGGGGCTGTGTCAATACCATCCCCATTATGGACATGAGCTCCCCCATGCTCCTTTGTATACACAGAGCTGAAGAAGGTATTTAATAAATTTGCCTTCTCTTTGTCCGCAGTCACATAGATTATCAGTCAGTCTTAAAGGGCCTACGTGCTCAGACCTGACCTTTTTACTATTATTATATATAAAGAATTTTTGGGGGTTTGTCCTACTATCCTTTGCAATGTCGTTCATTTTGAATTTTTGCAGCCTTGATTTCTTTTTTACATATTCTGTTATAGTCTTGTAACATTTAAAGAATGATAATGTTCCTTAATTTTTATATTTTTTTAAAAGCTCTTTTCTTATCATTTATAGCTTTTTTAACTTTTGCTCTGAGCCACATAGGTTTTATTTTTAGCCTTTTAAACTTATTGCCCATGGGAATATATTTTGCAGTTTATTCACAGTCTTTTTGAAGAATTCCCATTTCTGTTCTGTGTTCATCAATGCCAATATTCCCTCCCAGTCTGTGTACACATGACCGGACTTTTCGACAGCAAAGGTCCGACGGAACAAATCCGCCGGACAATTCGGTCGTGTGTGGGCTTCATCGGACCTTTGCTGTCGAAAAATCAGACGGACTTTAGAAATAGAACATGTTTCAAATCCGTTCGTCTGTATGCTAGTCCAATGGAGGAACAACGACACAAGGGCAGCTATTGGCTACTGGCTATGAACTTCCTTATTCTAGTTTGGTCATACGTCATGACATTCGAATCAGTCGGACTTTGGTGTGATCGTGTGTAGTCAAGTCCGTTGCATCGGAACTCCGTCAAAAGTCTGTCAAAAAGTCTTCGGGGTTCAGTCCATCGAAAGTCCGCTTATGTGTACACGGCATTAGTCTTGGAGAGCAGCCCTCACCCTTGGAAAATTTGCTCTCTTATAGTTAAGTGTCTTTATATTTCCAGTATGTGCTTGTTGCTTACAGCTTCCAGTAAATGAAATCATGTTATGGTCACTGCTACCCAGATGATATTTTATATGAACATTAGTAATCAGCTCTGCATGGTTTAGAAATTACCAGGTCCAGCAGAGAATCATTCCTAGCTGGGGCCTCAATGAACTGGATGTAATAGGTTTATACATTCTTGCCTTTTAACTGTTCCTGCAGTGCCATTACTCCTGTCAATTTCTGGGTAGTTAAAATGCCCCATTATTATTACCATCCCAGCCCATTGCAGCCTTTTCTATCTGTGCAAGGAGCTGAGTCTCCACCTCCTCGTTAACACTGGGTGGCCTATAACAAACTCTAATGATTAGTTTTTTAGTAAGTAAACCCGTGTGCAGTTCCACCCATAATGCTTCAGACTCATCACACTCTCCATCAACTAGTTCCTTATTCATACTCGCTTTGAGATCATTTCTCACATACAGACAGATACCACCTTTGCTTTTTACCCTGTCTCTCGAAAAGAGAGCATAGCCAGGAATATTAATTGCCCAGTCATGTGAAGAATGAAGACAAGATTCAGCAATACCAATTAAATCATACTTATCTTCATGCACCAAAGCTTCCAACTCACCTATTTTGCTTGGCAGTCTTCTGGCATTGGTGAACAAACACTTTAATTCATTGTCACATTTTGCACACTTATTTTGCATATCTTTTATATTAGTACAAATAGTACCATTTCTAATGGTTGTTTGTAACATGGGAACATTTCATATCACCTGCCATAGCCCTCCCCTCATCTTTCCCCATTCCACCCACAAATAGGGGCTGACTCCTATAATCTAATTCACCCTCCCCCCACAATCCTAGTTGAAATACTCCTCCACTCTTCTAATAAACCTCTCCCCCAGCACAGCAGACCCCCTTCCATTTAGGTGCAAACCATTTTTAGCATATACCATGCACCCCAATGAGAAGTCAGCCCAGTGCTGCAGAAACCCAAATCCCTCCTTCTTACACCAGGTATTTAGCCATGCATTCAGCTCTCTAATCATCCCCTGTGTTTCCTGTGTTGCCTGCCAACCTTGCTCTCAGGAAAATGGGCAATAGACTCCTGTCATTCAGGTCAGAGTCCTGCATCCCAAGAGAGTGAACCTGCCGCTCGCAGTCCAATATATCTGCTCTCCCAGCATCCTCTCTTATTCACCAGCCTTCTGGTAGGTGTAGTCTGCTCAGCACTCAGGAACATGTTGTTTATTTACAGAGGGACTACAGGTCCCAAGATCCTCTTCTGGCAGATAAAAAATGGGCTTTGCTCTGCAAACAGGATATGATATAGCTGTCCCAATGCTGGGCACTAGGGGGGAAAAAGCTCACTGACTGTATAGTCCCACTGGAAAGTATCTGTTGAATGGAGTGATAACATAGTCAGCACTTGGCTACACATAGTTTACTATGCTTCAGTTATGAATGAACACAGTGAGTGATCAGTACCAATCATTCACTGTGTTTATTCAAAAAATGAAAGGGCCGGTAAATGACATATTTACTGACCCCTTCTCCACTCTCTCAATCCTGAAGATCTCCCTGTGTATCTGCAGCAGCCTGCAGGAGAGGAGGGAAGTCGGAAGCACTTTAGGGGGAAGTGGCACACAGGGGAAGGAGGGCGGATACACTAATGTGGGATGATTAGCTTGTGCCCAGGCACATCCAGCATGCCCTGTGCGCACGCCCATGCCGTGTATAAATTATATTATATTATTATATAAATTATTTTCTGGCACTCATGCTGAGCAGCCAACCTCCTGTGCGGGGGCGGACTGACAACTCATGGGGCCCCCCGGGCAATAGATTATGGGGCCACACAGTATACACACACACACACATACAGTATACACACACAGACACACGCAGAATACACATACACACACTGAAAAGGTACTAGAGAGGCGGGGCAGCTATAATCTTGGGATTTTTAAAAAAACACAGGTTTTTACATACTGTCCCTGGTTTTATTAAGGCTGGCAACCCTGATGGGGCCCCTTAGTGGCATGGGGCCCTCGGGCACTGCCCGAGAGCCCAAATGGTCAGTCCGCCCCTGCTCCTGTGTTCAGAATGCATCAGGTCAACCACTCAGCATGGGACATTTAAGCAAGTGGAGATCACTGGAGTAGCGATTTCTGTTTCTTTGATTTCCAGCTTACAGGGGCATCGGTCAGGTATGCTATACAGTATACTCAGTTACATTGGTACAAGCTGGACCAATGTAACTATGTAAAATTATATCATACCTGGAATTCAGCTTTAAAGCTAAACTCCAGCTTTTAATATACTTTACATAGTTCGTTTGGGCCAATATTGTTAACATTCTGCTATAAAACACGTCCATAAAAAAAAAATGTAAAAAAATCAAATTTCTTCATCAATTTAGGCCAATATGTATTCTGCTACATGTTTTTGGTAAAGAAAAAATCCCAATAAGCATATATTGATTGGTTTATAGCATCTACAAACTGTGAGATATATTTATGGAATTTACATTTTTTACATTTTTTTTTTTTTTACTAGTAATAGCAGTGATTAGCAATTTTTAGTGGGACTGCAACATTGCGGCGGACAAATCTGAAATTAAGTAACACTTTCTGTGGACCAGTGACACCAATACAGTGATCAGTGCTAAAAAAATGCACTGTCACTGTACTAATGACACTGGCAGGGAAGGGGTTAACATCAGGGGCAATTTAAAGGGTTAAATGTGTTCCCCGGGAGTGCTTACTAACTGTGTGCAGGGTGCTTTGACTGGGGGAAGACAGAGATCTGTGTTCCTGCTTAGCAGAAACACAAGATCTCCATCTTCCCTCTGACAGAATGGCGATCTGCCTTGTTTACATAGGCAGACCGCCGTTCTGTCTGTTTCGGGAATGATTGGCGGGTCCCAACGGACATCGGGTCCGCCGGACCCGCTGATTGGCTCCTGCTGTATCCAATCACAGGTACGTGATTTCACACTGAAGGGCCACCCTGCTGCAGTAAATGTACATGGGGTGGTCTGGAAACAGTTAAGCACGAAACCAAAAATGCATGTTCCCACATTTTCCATATGCTCCTACTGAAGTCTATGCAAAATGCACTACGCAGCTAGAAAATACAGTCAGTGCTCAAGTGGATAAAAGGATACAATCTTGCTGAAGGGAAATTTAGGAATATGTTCACAGTAAAAGTTGTTACTACAATCTACAGTGTTCAAGGCTTTGCTGCTTCTTCCAGACTGGGAATCTTTATAAAACACTATGGAACAAACAAAAGCATTTTGTATTTGTTCTATAACTCACTATTCTGCACTGCGCCAGGTTGGTTTGATGTGAACAGATGACTGGGTGCCACCCCCTCTATCCACGCCACCACCTATATCAGTGACTCTCAACCTACCTAGTGCCATGACCCTGTGATAAAATTTCCCAAGTTGTGGGGACCCATAACAGTAAAATTATTTTTCTAGCATGGGTTGTCAACACCCAAAGCAAGACAAGTAATTTTCGCCCCTAACCCACGGAGATTTAGCGCTCCCTGAGTCCCTTTCACTCTTACAGTATTAAAACCCCTTATGGTACATAAAGGAGAACAAAGAGAAAGATGGTTACATCTTTCTCTTTGTTCTCCTTTCTTTCCCTTTTATCTCTCTCTATACTCATTTCTTGTCGTTCCCCCCACCCCATCCCTCTCTCTAGATGTCTTTCTTGTTCTTTCTCTTATTCTTTCTCTCCCTTTTTCTCTGTTCCTTCCCTCTTTTCCTCTCCCTTCCATGTATTCTCTATTTTTATTCCCTCTCTTACTCCTTGGTGGGGGGGAATGGGATGAGTGACAGTGCTGGCAGGGAGTTGGGATGAGTGGCAGTGCTGGTGGGGTGTGGGATGAGTGGCAATGCTGGGGGGAGTTCTGATCAGTCAACTTAGGTGCTCTTGATCGAGGTCATCTTCTGATCTGAGAACTGTAGTGGGGACTTTTAATGGCAACTCTAATCACAGGTAGTGTTACTCACTGTGTCTCCAGCTTCACTGTGTTTCCGACTTTGTGGTGTCTCGCAGCAGTGACACCTATGCCGGAGATAGGGTCTCCTCCAGCCACACCCACTTCATTCCTCACCAGTCAGCTGACCTCTAGTCTCTGCCCCCTAGCCATGCTGTGAACTGAATAGGCAGCTGCGAAGAGGCTGAGTGGGCGGCCACAGGCTCCAGGGACAGCCCTGCTGGGCGGCCATAAAAAGGCTGGGAGAGCAGTTTGGCTTCAGGAACAGCCCAGGATTCTGTGACTCCTGGCAAATCATCATTTGACCCCCGAGGGGGTCCCGACCCCCAGGTTGAGAACCCCTGCCCTATATGAATCATGGTTAGATTCATGCATAGCATGAATCTATCCACGGCCGCCCCTTTCAAGACACCAGGTGCATGAATGTTTTTTGAAGCACCTGATTAGAGCCATAGGCTCTAATACGCTTCAAATTAGGGTGGGCTTGGAGCACAGAGCATTGTGCCATGAGTCCACCCAGGTGTTACAACGAATTAATATTCACCGTTGTAACACTGATCCTCAATCCAGCCAATCAGAAGCAGGTCTGAGACCCGTTTTCCGATAGGCCGAAAAGAGAAGACTCCAGATTGGCCGCTGAGGAGGAGGGAGGAAATGGAAGCCGCTGATGCCCGTGGAGAGCAGAGGAAGGGAAAGCTGTCGCTGCTGCCGAGCAAGGGAAGCGGCCAGTGAAGCGCTGCATAGATGGGGTAAGTGCACCGGACCCGCCCACAGACCGACCGACTGACCGACGGGAGGGAGGGGTTGTAACTGTTTGCTGCCCCCCCCAAAAAAAATTACCTCTGGCCGCCACTGACTGACTGTATTGATGAGAGAATCAAGCAATTTTCTTCCCTTCAACCCATGGTTGAAGAAAAGAAAATTGCACAATGAAGGGCCTGCCTTACACTCTGCTTATGGTTGTGACTTTTGTCTAAAATATACCCAACATATTATTTAGTATGTTCCCTGGTATTTGCACAATTTGAGAAAGATCCTAAGATCATTTTTCTTATATAAACGCTGGACACACAGTACCATTTCCATCTGTTTTTGCTTTTTTCATAAATGTTAGGATAGGGATTCTTATTTCGAGCTGAGTTCAGAGAGATTCAGAAATGACAGGCACATGGCTGAAAATAAAGATCATTATTCTTGTGTGAAGCTTCAGTTTCTGACGACATTTCTTTGACATTTCTTTATGTGACTGGTAAACAGACTTTGGTAACGGTTAACGCCACATCTTCTGAAACATCCAGGGTTCACTGGATCAAACTCGTTGCTGCTGGTTTATACGGTCAAAAAGGAAGAGCCTATGTTAAGGAACCCTCCCTTGCTCCTTTGTTATTGGGTATAAAAGGCCAGTGGGCCTGGTTTGAGCTTCTCCACCTCTTAACTGATTGACTTATTTTTCTAGATGCGGAGATCTGCAGACTGTGATTGGATGCAACGTCTGTCCTCACGTGGTGGCTGATATCTGGGCTCATGGCCTCGGTACCAGGAGTCTCTGCATCCCTGGTATCCCTTTAGATGTGCATGCTTTTTTCACATCTTTACACTATGCCTTATAAATTTAGTTGCTAAGTTCAGGACTGGACTGATGGACAATCGTGGCATTTGCCGGAAGGCTGATCTGTCTTCCTCTTCTGCCTTCCTCTGGATCAACTGTGGGTGAAGGATTGTGTATATGAGATTGTATGCTTTTTTTTTTTTTGTTGTTGAACTAAATGGACTTGTGTCTTTTTCCAACCTAATTACTATGTAACTGCAAGAAGAGAGCTGGTATGAATTAATATTCATTGATCAGTGCTAAAGAGAAAGAAACACAAAGTTCCTTGAGCGCTAGGAGCCGTCAGCCATATATATGGATGTAAATGCCCAGAGAGATGTGGAATAGACTAGAACCCAGTGCAGCTACCAACCACTGGAAAATGGATAAGAATGGACAAAAAACAAAGAAGCAGCGCTCTATGGGTTAAAGCATAGATACTTATAGACCATTGGCTAAGTAAAAAGTTAGTTTATTGCACTTGAGAAAGGTGAACAACAACTGTCAATTATAAAAACTTTCGGAGGTTGCAAAAAACTGTCACAGGAGCATATAGCCAGTATAGCTACTAGTATAGAACTGTTAAATAAACGGTACCGCAATGACATCTGGGTAGGGAAGGGTAAAAATCATCCAGTCGGCTTGTTGGTGAAGCATGGAAAGAGATGTAATAAATCATGTGAGATAACGATAGAAGCCTGGTGGAAGGGGGGTTGTGTGACAGCCCTCTGCCTCAAGCTGGTGGTCAAGCTCTGCTGGTGTCCAGGATGGAGACAGCAATGCCGAAGGACACTTGCAGGAAGCTGTAAGATGCTGAAGCTGTCTGCGGGAGTGAGCCACGCTGAGCCACAGACAGTGTGGTATAACATCCACCGCTGGGAAATGGAACCGGGCGCACTGGATGACGTCAGGGCCGCGCCAGAAACATGGGGAAACAGGAAGCCCGTCTGTAGTGGTGAACCCCAAGCTCTGGGTTGCAGTGGCTTACATGTTTCGTGCGCATGCCCTTTTTTAAAGTCACGGAGGGTATTTTTATACTAGTATCTATACTGGCTATATGCTCCTATGACTGTTTTTTGCAACCTCCGCAAGTTTTTATAATTGACAGTTGTTGTTCACCTTTCTCAAGTGCAATAAATTAACTTTTTACTTAGCCAATGGTCTATAAGTATCTAGGCTTTTACCCATAGAGCGCTGCTTTTTTGTTTTTGTCTAAAGAGAAAGGAAATTAATTGTAACTAACGAGCTGTAGATTTCTGGTACTCTTATGCCTTGTACACACGTTCGTATTTTCTGACAACAAATGTTGGATGTGAGCTTGTTGGCTGAAAGTCCGACCGTGTGTATGCTCCATCGAACATTTGTTGTCGGACTTTCCGCCAACAAATGTTGGCTAGCAGGTTCTCAAATTTTCCGCCAACAAATGTTTGTTGTCGGACTTTCTGATCGTGTGTACACAAGTCTGTCGGACAAAAGTCCACACATGCTTGGAATCAAGTACGAGCCAGAGATATAACTAGCGTTCGTAATGGAGATATCACGTACGTCTTGTATGTCACTACGTTCGTAATTATTGGCCAACATTTGTGTGACTGTGTGTATGCAAGACAAGTTGGAGCCAACATCCAAACAAAAATCCATGGTTTTGTTGTCGGAAAGTCCAATCGTGTGTACGGGGGTATTAGCTGGTAATCCCTATGCTGTGGATAGTTACATTGAAAATAAACTCAGCCATACTTTATTTAAATACATGGGCCCCCAGGAACGTTATGCCATAATGTGCTAGAAAACACAGCATAATAGTACATTATGGCAGACTAATTTGTCAAATGTAGCCCTCCAGCACTGCATCGTCATTGTTCCAGCTGGTCCCCGGCACTTCCATCTGCTCCCGGTCTTCATTCCGGGATCGCTCAGTTTGACCACTTGAATGACCAAGCTGCAACGATGTCACTCCTGCGCATGGGGGTCACATTTTCACAGCACAGAGCGGTGCTGTATATGTACACTGAACTGCACAAGTGCGGCTCAGTATACATTACCGCTGGCAGGCAAGCAGAAGAGTTTATAACAGAAGAGACCGATAGGGTCTTTTTCTGTCCATAAAAACCCTACTGTCAGCGGTTTATAAAAGTCTTTGCATTTAATTCCACTTTAACCCTTTTGCTGCTAGAGCCATTTTTGTATATTTTGCATACATGCTTAAAAAATCATTTTAGGCCTGAAGATTGCATAACCCCCTAAAACATTATATATTTTCTGGAAGTAGACACCATAGATAATAAAATTATGGTAGTTCCAATTTTTTATGCTAAAAGACATTGCCGCAAAGGTAAAATTTCAGTAAAAAATACACTAAAGTTAATTTTAGGGCACACAAACACAATAAATTACCCATTTTTTTGGTAACATATAAAAGATGAGATTGCATTGAGTAAATAGATACCCAACATAGTTACATAGTTACATAGTAGGTGAGGTTGAAAAAAGACACAAGTCCATCAAGTCCAACCTATGTGTGTGATTATATGTCAGTATTACATTGTATATCCCTGTATGTTGCGGTCGTTCAGGTGCTTATCTTATAGTTTTTTGGAACTATCAATGCTCCCCGCTGAGACCACCGCCCTGGAAGGGAATTCCACATCCTTGCCGCTCTTATGCCCCGTACACACGGTCGGATTTTCCGATGGAAAATGTCCGATCGGAGCGTGTTGTCGGAAATTCCGACCGTGTGTGGGCTCCATCGGACATCTTCCATCGGATTTTCCAACACACAAAGTTTGAGAGCAGGCTATAAAATTTTCCGACAACAAAATCCGATCGCGTCAATTCCGACCGTGTGTGGCCTGTTCCAACGCACAAAGTGCCACGCATGCTCAGAAGAAATTCCGACACGGAACAGCTCGGTCTGGTAAACTTAGCGTTCGCAATGGATACAGCACTTTCGTCACGGTGCAATGTAAAAAATGGTTTAATACAGCGCACTCTCTTCTTCTTTATAATGTCAGAAGAATTAAGTAGTTTTGCTGCTCATATTCACACACACTTCTCACAAACTTATTTCTTTATTATTTATCAGGATTCCCTTAATATATTTTGATTTGTCACATCTCACAAAAATATGTTTGTGTTGTTTTTGTTTTTTTGTTTTTTTATTTTTTTTAAAGGCAGATTTATTTTTTATTTTAGGTTTGTATTTTTTCAAAGGGTGATCTTTGTTTTATTTTAGTTTTAGTTTTACTCCAGAATATTTTTTTGTGTGTTTTGTGTGTCAAGTTACCACAACACCATTATTATCTTGTATTTAATCTCAAGGAGATTGTTTGGTGTTGGTGTCCCTTGTTAATTTCACATTGTATTTTTGAAATGTACCTGAATCCTCACAAACAAACTGTCCTTTTAGAAGGAAAACACACATAGGCAAGTATAATTGAAACCAAAAATCCTTTATTAAGGGATCAGAACCAAACAAAGAGCGAGGCAACGCTGGATAAACAGGAGAAATTAGCGAAGCCTTGGACCCCCAGAGCGGACATCAATTCTTGAACATCAAAATTGGTGGCCCGAGGAGTCCATATGTAAGGAAGTGCAGTCTGGTCCAGAAGTCCCAGAGATCCGGAAAGCAGCAGATGACATCTGTGTCCCCAGGCACCACAAGAGGCTGCATCTTTTGCCAGACCAGACTGAACCCAGGGTCTTCACTTTCTGGTCTTCCTTCCACGCTTCCTTCCTGGCTGTGGCTCTGCTGTTGGAGATGTGGCAGGAGGAGGAGTAGGACCTGGAGGAGGAGGACGACTAGTAGGACCTGGAGGAGAAGGAGGAGGAGGAGGGGGACATGGAGGAGGAGGAGGACCATGTGTGAGGTCACAAAGGTGGGTATCAGATGTTATTTGGGCCCTCAACCCCTTATTGAGAGCCTCCAAAATTAATGACTCACACATGAGTTGTTGGCCCTCCTCCATCCGCTGCATTTTACAGGCAATTATGCCAGCAAAGTCCTTCTCCACGGTGTGTGGTGCTCCCAGGGCCTCTGTAGCCTTCCAAAAGAGGCCTATGGCAGCCTCCTCTAGGGTACTCCTCTTCCTGCCACTTTCTCTTTGCAGGTGTAGGGGAGGGACCGGCATATCAGGCAGCCTGCTCGGCCCAGCCACCTCCTGGCTGTCACTTCCCTGTGTATGAAAAAGGGACATGGTTTAATGTTTTGCATCATCAATCACAATCCTAAATTAGTACTCCAAACTAACATCCAGTTAACATCATTGATTGGACAACCTGAACTATTTAGAGGAATGCTATACCTGGCTCAAGCTGGGCTCCTCCACATGTTGTTGCCTGGAAGGCCCAGGTTGGGAGTCAGAAGCCTCAGCTGGGGGGGAAGGAAGCATGGAAGGAAGACTGGAGAGTGATGGCCTGGGTTCAGTCTGGCCTGCCAGAAAATGCAGCCTGTCATAGTACCACATCCTGGGGACATAGATGTCATCTGCTGCTCCGGATCTCTGCGAATCCTGGACTTTCTGGCGCTCCCTTACATATGTGCTCCTCAGGCCACCAATTAGGATCTTCAAATATGTGATGTCTGCCGTGGGGATCACCTGCTTCACAATTTCCAACAATTGATCCAGCGCTGCCTTCCTCTTTGTTTGGTTCCTATAATATGGGTGGTTGATCTCCCACAGACAAGGCAGCTCCCTGAACATGTCAATGAATATTGCCATGAAGTCTGTATCATTCAAGATATCCATTTTAACTGCAAGACACAACACAAGACAAACCCTAATGTCAGCCAAAACTCTCCTAATCTTGTTACAATATAGGCCTCAATCTAGAAGCAGTATAGGCCCAAGTTTGTCTCTTACCTTCGTTATTACGATCGGCGCCTCCAATGCTCCTTCCTCCGCTCACAGATCGTACGTAATACGCACGCGTGTTATGCTTTATACACACTGCGCATGCGCGTAACTCCGCCCGCCCCTGATGTTCTTTCTAGTCTATTCCCCGCCCCTTTTCGTTCGGCACAGTGGGTCAAGAGCACATGGCGGAGTCAAAGCAGGTGCGTGCTAATTATAGCAACGAGGAGGAGGAAAGCCCGGATCCGGAAATGTCCCGATCCAGAAGGAGACGATTTAAGGCCACAAATATGTCCTTTGGGGAGATGTTGGAGATGGTCGAGATCCTGAAGAAGGCCGACTATGATGGAAAGTATGGACCTTACCCCAACCCCAATATCAGAAAGGCCAAGATCATGGCGAAAGTGGTCAAAAGTCTGCACCGGAATTTCGGGGTACGACGATCGAAAGATCAGCTCAGGAAGTGGTGGTCGGACCTGAAATTAAGAGAGCCCGAGCAGTACAGAAAGATCCGGAGAGTGCTGCAAAAAAGTAAGTAGTTGTGCTGTGTTTCTATTCTTTTTGTGTTTATTACGTTCGTGCTGCTCCATATGCTTTTCTTAAGTGTTGTACAGTTTAAAATGGCAAATTTAATGTTCATGGGCCCATTATTCGTTCGTATCAAACATTTTTTTTCGGCCTATAAAACACCATTGTTTAGGCCATATGCATTTGCCAACATTTTTTAGGGCCTACTTGTATGCAAAATATTTGGTTGTGTAGATGGGTTTGTTACTAGAATGAAATGCAAACTAGATTCTGTGCAAGGAGAGGACACTCAGCAGCTGTTTTCACATCTGGACACTGGAGCACTAGTGTGGGACACAAGAACACCCTTTTTATTAGGGGGCCCACACAGGTGCTCCAGTCTATACTATAGGGGTGTCTCCATAAGTGAAGCTTGTACAAGACAGGTAAAGTATTAAAGCTTGCCAAAGGACAATAAAAATGCTACATCTTGGAACTCTGCCCAAATAGACAATTGTACCCCACTTCCAAGCAATGTTTCATCTTTAGATTTCGGCCATCAAATATCTGTGTGTTAATTATACCATTTTTGTTTTACATAGGGGAGAAAAGACTCAGAGGACACCCCTCATCCGAGGAGACCACAGACCCCCCACCTATGGAAGAAGGGGAAATACCCCCAACCCAAGCTGAGCAGGAGGAGGAGGAAGACGTGGTGGAAATTGACACCACAACAGGTGAGTGTCTGAGACCACAGGCTCAGGTAAGAGATGGATGCCGGCAGATTTTTGATACCTGTTTTTGTTTGGTTTCTCTCTTTTTAGGTGATCGTGATGTTGTGGATCGAGATCCTTTCACATTAGAAAGTGCCCAGATCCTGATTGGGGAGATCATGGGGTGTAATTTAGAATTGGAAAACCTCAAGAAAAAAATCAATGATGTTATTCAAAAAAATAATAACATCATTGATGTTTTGGGGCGAATTTAAAACCCCGCAAAATCACTTTGTTTTTTTGTGTGCTACAATCTTAAAAATGTTTTAGCGATGTTTCGAAGAGCCAAATTTGGAGGATGCACACAGTGTGCCAACATGTGCTATCTGCCATCACGGGAGATCAATGGACGCGTTTTGGGGGTGCAACCCCTTCCTCAATAATAAAGTAGCTGTGAGGAAGGGGTTGCTCCCCCAAAACACGTCCCTTGATCCCCGTGATGGCAGCTAGCACATGTTGACATTCGTAAATTGGAGTGCATCTTCCAAATTTGGCTTTTCAAGGGGTGACTTCACCCCATCTGAACGCAATATCAAACACAGTTCCTAAATAATCATGTCTGATATTGCCTTCAAGTTTTACCATATGTGAACTTTGTAAGTTCAAGATTTTTGTCTTTCTTGTTGGTTTTATACAGGCCTGTTTTATCTTAAATGGACATTTCTATTTTTGATAATGTTACCCCAAAAATTTTTATACAACAAACATGTTGGTTTGTTTTTAAAACCTTTTCTAAATGCACATGTGATTGTGCAGGTATTAAAAAGATTGTTATTCAAGAATGTGTGGATTATTGTCTCAACGCTACAACACTTTTGTGGTGATGTAATTGCTGTTTTCTGTGAAAATGGGGGTTATTTCCTAAGGGCAAATCCTCTTTGCACTACAAGTGCAGTTTCAGTGCAGTTTCAAGTGCACTTGTAGTGCAAAGTGTCTACGCCTTTAGTAATAAACACCCAACAGTGCTTTATATAAGGTTACACAATCACGCCATTTTCAGGACTCCCCACATTGCTGTCAGGGTCAGCTAAAACAAACACAAGCAGTAAATGTCACCAAAGATTAGCTTTTTTTTTTTTTATTTGATAAAGGCATCACAAATTGTCTGGCATATTGATGGCCCCCCTACCCGCAAAGAACTCAAGGTATCTTAACCGGACATCACGGGCACTCAGGGAGGGCAAGCCAGGACGGCCACTTTCAAGCGCCGTCAGGGTTGTTTCATGTAGAATTCCGGCCTCAGGCCCAACTGAGCCAGCATAGTTGGCAGAATGTTGGCATAAAAAGTTATGTAGAACACAGCACGCCAGGATTATATGATTAAGTTTATACTCCGCCATATGGATGGGTGTCAGAAATAGGCGGAACTGGCTGGCCATGATTCCAAATGTGTTCTCCACCACTCTTCTGGCTCTGGCCAGCCAGTAATTAAAAACCCTCTGTTCCGGGGTGAGGGTCCTCATCGGGAATGGCCGCATAAGATGGCCGCATAAGATGGTCCCCCAGCGCAAATGCTTCATCCGCAACGAAGACGAATGGGAGTCCTTCCACATTGTCTTCTGGAGGTGGCAAGTCCAAGCTGCCATTCTGGAGATCCCTGTAAAACTCTGTCTGGGCGATGACTCCACCATCGGACATCCGGCCATTCTTCCCCATATCCACATACAAGAAGTCGTAATTAGCCGACACCACCGCCAACAACACAATACTATTGAACCCCTTGTAACTATAATAGTACGACCCCGAGTTGGGTGGTGGGACGATGTGGACGTGTTTCCCATCAATTGCCCCTCCGCAGTTAGGAAAGCCCCACCGCTGGGCAAAGTGGGAGGCCACAGTCTGCCATTCCTGTGGCGTGGAAGGAAACTGTTGAGGAAAACAAAAAAAAATTTGTATTTTTGCACATAAACATGGAAAGCAGATTAGACACAAACATTCTTGGCCAACCTCCAGATAACATTTATTAAGGGGAATTTTACAACACCAAAGTATAAGGTACACCTATCATATTCCCCCTCCCCCCCCCCCCTCATGGGCCATTTCTAACATTATAGGGGGGGGGATCTTGGACAGGTAACCCTCTCCACTTCATTGAGAGATGAATGCCTAAATACAGGGTATTACTTGGAACAGCCCCTCCTTAGTTACACTATTGGCAGCCCACTGGACAGGTAAGAAGTGTCCTAATACAAAGATATGAATACACACTGTACACATTTGAGCACATTTGGACATTCTGCTATTACCTATCCAGATAATAATAGGATACAAAAACTTGAAACAGTACCATTTGAAAGTATACAGGCAGGCCCTTGCACTACATGCTTTGGGTAATTCATCCATACATCTGAGCACAGAAGAGATGGGTATAGTGTGTATGGGTTTGGCAAAGTCAGCAGATAGATGATTGAGGATAGATAGAGAATTGGGATCAGCTGACTTAGCAGTTGGGGGGAGGGAGGGATAATAAAAAAAGATTTGGGGACACCACAAAAAAAAAGCCTCTGGCACTCTGCCTGAATTTAAAGCACAAATCACATTTCAAAACATTTTAGGGTGTGTTTGGGGTAAAGCACTACTATGGAGCTGATAAAATACATTGTTAAGTGACTACATGAGGTGAATATAGGGGCAGGAGAACATGCTGGGGAGGTTAGTGAAGGCAAATATGTATGAAGGACCAAAAAAATAATTACATAAAAATCCAGCATGAATGAGAACAAAGGGGACATTCACAGCATATTACAATCATGGTAATTAGGGAATGAGGAAAGAAATACAATATATTAGCAAACATTCAATACAATAAAATGTGATATTAAAGGATAAAAATCTTACCCCTCGGATACTGCACTATAGTAGGCACTTTTTCTTGTTGTTTTTTCATATGCAATGCTGGTCATAAAAACGTGACAGGAGTACAGTGGATGAGACCTATGTCAGCCATTGATGGTGTTGTTTAATTAAAGGCCATTGAAGATTCCTTTAAAGGCATATTGGCACTAAGTGCAAAGGCGCGTTTGACCCCTAGGCGTCGCATAAAGGAGGTGAGCAGCCATTGCATGTGGTGGTGGGAGCACTCAGGATAAAGTTTTTTTTTTCCCAATACTTTATTTTTGCATAATAGAAAAAGGTGACACATGGTATAAGACAGAGACCAACTGCAGTTGTTGGATTCAAAAGGTTTTACAAAACAGTACAGAAAATATACCTATACAACTGAATTAATGTGCTTGTAGTCTTAACTGTTCACATAGATGTGGACGATTATCATCCAGAACGAGGAGTCTCTGTACCCCGTGTGTCAATTTTCCACGGAAGAACCGTGTTGCAAAGTTCAAAGAGTCAGAGTTGGCCCGAGGGGACCCAAAAGAGAAGAAGAAGAGATGGAGGAGGCGGAAAGGTGACTGGAGGGGTAAAATAAAATTAAAAAAAAAAAAATAAGGGATGGGGGGGAGAAATCCAGCAGTCTAAAACCCTATGTAGGCGAGAGCTCTCCAAAAGTGTACTCCTTTATGGGGGATTTAGAACTAGTCCTGCATACTCCTTAGAGTATACAAATTCATGCCAGTAGTACAATTTTTTAGTATATTTCTCATAGAGGCCTTTTTCAGTGGCTATCAGGTCTTCCATCGTACTTATATTGGCAACCTTTTTCAACCAAGTGGCGATCGTCGGAGGCTGTGTCTGTTTCCAGAACAATGGGATGCATCCCTTGGTGGCCATGATCAGGAGGGGCAAGATAGACTTCCTATATGCTTTACTGGGAATGTTGTGGTGATGCAGGAGGAAAAAGGCCGGGTCTTTTGGAATGTCTCTGTCAGTAAATTTTTGGACGACACGATGGACTTCTGTCCAGTAGGGTTGCAAGAGCCGGCAAGACCAAAAGATGTGGAGAAGGGAGCCAATCTCCTCTCCACATCTTCAGCACAAGTCCGAGCATTGGGGAAACATTTTATGGATCTTTACAGGGATGTGGTACCACTGGGTTAGTATCTTGAAGCCTGTCTCTTGGTGTTTAGCGCAGATCGAAGTCTTGTAATAAAATAGAGAGTCTATCTACCTGTTTCTCGGTCAATTCAACCTCCAGATCTCTCTCCCCACCCGGTTATATATGGAGGCTTGTGATCTGCTGGCGGTGTTGTCAGCAGACGGTATGTTAGAGACCGCATGGGGGAGTGTGGATTGTTCCAGGCAAAGCTGTTCGAAGGTGGTGAGAGACCTCTGAAACAGCACTGAGGGAGATAGGGATCCAAGAAAGTGTGCCAGCTGGACCTTTTGCCAGAAGGATAATCCTGACAAGCCAGAGTCAGCCATAATTTGTTGCCTCTTCATCCAGCGTCCGCTGGTGACGAAATGCCGAGCTTGTGAACGGTCCGCTCTTTTCAAGTCCTGGAATCTGGGATCTGTGGAGTCCAGGGGTAAAAGCCCCAAAATGCCTTCCGGCTGATCCTCCTAGTCTCTCCTATCGTGGGGTTGTCTATTGTCTGCCGGGGTAAATCCCCTTGGCACCATGTTAGGGACTCGAGTGGCAGCCCCAATAGGACACGTTCCACCTTAACCCACTGTTTGAGCTCACCGTGGAGACACCAGTCTAGGACCCGAGTCAGATGGCATGCCATATGGTAGAGGTTAACGTCCAGGAAGGCCATGCCACCCCTAAGTTTGGGTAATCTCAGTGTAGATTGTGCTAGCCGGGGCGGGTTCAGTGTCCATAGGAAAGTAGGATAAAGTTTTTGTTAGAAGAACTATCACTGTGGAGGATTTCTCATTATTGATTATTGGACTTTTTTTGCATGAATTTATTTTTTATTTATTCACATATTGCATTATCACTGGAAAGTTTGTATTTTGGTATAATATTTATTATTGCAGTATTATCATTTTAGCGCTATCCCACTTTTAGTTCCCATACTGTTTTTTTTGGGACTTTTTTGGATCGTTATTTTTCATCTTCTTTATTGGTGTTATCACTGGAAAGTTGTATCCTTATATATTAATATTGCAGCGCTGTCACACTTATATATTTTTATTGTTTTTCTTGTAGGAGCAAAATCGTGACAGCTACAGCAAAATTTGAATCACAATATATTTGTCACTATCTTATATTAACAAAAAACTGCGTATTAGCGCGCCGCTACTTTACTTGCAATCATGTAGTTGTCCACCCCATTAATTTGTTCAGATCTTTTTGCAAGGTTTCCACATCCTGCGGAGAAGTTATTGCCCTGTTTAGCTTAGTATTGTCCGCAAATACAGAGATTGAACTGTTTACCCCATCCTCCAGGTCGTTTATGAACAAAATAAATAGGATTGGTCGACATGTCAAACCTTAAATTTGCGTGCGCAAAATGGAATGGCGACAAGCTTCAGTACCCTATATTTTCCATAAGCGACACTTTAAAAACCCTTTACAGGGCATCAGTTTAGTGTTATGGAGAAGGTCTGGTGCTAGAAATATTGCTTTCACTCTGGCATGCGTGGTGATATGTAACGTGTATCTCAATCATCGTTTTCATGCACCCCAATGTGTGTGTTTGCATTCATATGTGCTTGTATGTGGGGGTTTTCAAAACATTTTGGGGGGGAGATTTTATGTGCTTGTGTGTAACTTTAATTTTTTACAATTTAAAAAAAAAAATTTTACTTAACTTTTTTTGCATTACATGGGGCATAAAAAGTCCTGTGATGATTTCTATAGGCAAACGAATGTAAACGGATGATGTTTACATCCGCATCCATTCAGGCCCCTTTTTAAATGGAACAAGTCTCCTGTTCTGTTTAAATAGACCTGAGTGGTGGTCTGCGCCTTCAGAGGTAAATAACTGCTGCTTGGAATATCAATGTGTACAACCAGTCAAAAAAAAATGTGTTTGACAAACAGTCAAAAAAAAAAATGTAAAACTGGCCCTCGCAGTATCTATTACATTAATTGACATCCATGTTAGATGTCACTTCCTGTTTTCTCTCTCCCATTGCGCCCGAGAGAGAAAACCGGAAGTATGAGGAGCGGACTCCTCCATCGCCACTGCCAGTTCCCACACAGCAGGAGAGGACACCACACAGCAAGGTAAGTGCCGCTCTGCCGTTCTGAACCTCCCGCGGAGAAGGGGGGTTTGATGGGGCACAGGCTGATGGGACACAGGCTGCATTCGATGGGAGGCAGGCTGCATTTCATGGGGCACAGGCTACATTTCATGGGGCACAGGCTGCATTTCATGGGGCACGGGCTGCATTTCATAGGGCACGGGCTGCATTTCATAGGGCACGGGCTGCATTTCATAGGGCACGGGCTGCATTTCATAGGGCACGGGCTACATTTCATGGGGCACGGGCTGCATTTCATTGGACACGGGCTGCATTTCATGGGGCACAGGCTGCATTTGTTGGGGCACGGGCTGCATCCGTTTGTGCTTGTGGGTTTGTATCTGGTTTTCAGTGCATGAAGTCAGTTCGTATCTGTTTTTCAGTGCGTTCTTGTCGGCTCGTTACTGATTTTCAGCTGGCTCTTCACAGGCCTTGCTGTTCTTCAGTGCATTCTGTTTAGTTCATTTTGACCAGCTGACCGTTTTGAAGCCATGTTGTGGGTACGTGCTCATCGTAGAGTTCGTGCTGTGCGGGGGCTTGGTGTAATAATCCTAATTATGTTGCCTCAGTTAGGCCTGAGGCCGGACTTTCAGAAACTCCAGTGACAGCCCTGGAAGCTGGCCGTCCTGGCTTGCCCCCACAAAGCGCCCATGAAGTGCAAGAAAAACATGTAGAATATTTTACGGGTAGGGGGGCCATTGCTATGCCAGCACATTTTGAATACATTTTCTCTTATCAGATCAAATCTTGATTTTCCTTTACTGCTTGGGTTTCTTTTAGCTGTCTCCTAGGTTCTCCTAGTTCACTTGTACTGCAAAGTGGTTTTTCCATTATTAAATAACACCCATTGTCACTATAAACACCAACTTAACACAAAAAATGGTATTGATCATTGAAAGAAGAAGCCACACATTGTTGAGTATAAAATCTTTTACTCTGTGCACATTCACATGTGCGTTTTCTAAAATATTTGCGGTAAAAAAAAAACACTTTTTTTTTTCAAAGTTTTACCTTGAAATTTCTGTAAAAATATAGAAACAGGCATGTGTACATACATAACATACATAACTCTGGAACTTACAAAAAAGTAGGCAATATCAGACATTTTATAGTGTGAAAAAGGTCTTGATCTTGCCTTCATGAGATGGGGTGAAGTCACCACTGTAAAAGCCAAATTTAGAAGATGCACACAAATTGTGAGTCAAAATGGGGATTTCCTTTCTGATCCCACACCTAATGTCAACATCTGCCATCTCCCATCATGGGGGATTAATGGACGTGTTTTGGGGGTGCTACCACTTCCTCTCACCTACTAGAGTTGGGAGGAAGACGTTGCACAAACAAAACGCGTACATTGAAATCCCCTGATGGCAGATAGCACATGTTGACACATTGTGTGCATCTTCCAAATTTGGCTTTTAAACTGTATTAAAACTTTAGATAAAACTATTGTAAAAAATAAAAAAAAAATACAGGGATCTTTTTAGGATTTAAATTCTCCCTAGTTCATCAATCATGTTCTTCAGTCTTTGTTCAATCTCCCTGTTTTTTTCTTTGATAATATCCAAATCACGACTACAAAACATGATTTCCTGGATCATCCGTTGTGCACTGTCACTGGGGAAATGACTCGATTTTGGTACCACAACCTGAACATCACCTAAAATAAAAATACACACCATGTATTATAAATATGCAGGCATACATCTATTGCCTGAAACTGTGGCATCTGACACTGACCTGTTGTGGTGACAATCTCCACCACATCTCCTTCCTCCACATCCTCAGGTTGTGACCTTTGTTATCCTTCTTCAGTAGTGGGGGGGGTCCCTGCTGTCCTCATATTTTACGAGTCTTTGCTCCCCTTTGAGAATGAAACAAAAGGTATACTTAGCACATAGATATTTGAGTCCAGAAATAGGAATATGAAACATTGCTTGGAAGTGTGGTACAATTGTCTGTTTTGGCAGAGTTCAAAGCTGAAGACATGATTTTTTCCCTTACCAAAACTGGAATACTTCCCTTTTTTGGACAATTTTCACACGTGTAGATACCCCAAGTATCCACTGGAGCACCTGGGTGGGACACCCTAAAAAGTTTGTTCTTGTGTCCCACACTAGTGCTCCAGAGTCCAGATATGTAAACAGCTGCTGAGTGCCCTCTCCTTACATTACACAGCATCAAGTTTGCAATTCATTCTAGTTTGAAACACATCTAAACAACAATGTCCTAAACTTCTTTGAATACAAATTATCATGACTAAATGTAGTTAACCCTGTATCTGGCAAAAACAGTATTTATTTGCAAACGAATGATATTTACTATGACCGATTACTGTGCCAACGAACATGAAAGTAGCCATTTTAAACTGTCCAACAGTAAAGAAAAGCACATGGAGCAGCATGCAAGTAATAATAAGAATAGGAACACACGACAACTACTTATTTTTTAGAAGCACTTTCTTGATCCTTCTGTACTGATCCTGCTCCCTTAATTTGAGGTCCAACCATCGTTTCTTCAATTGCTCCTTGGATCGTCATACCCCAAAATTCCGGTGCAGACTCTTCACAACTTTAGTCATGATCTTGGCCTTTCTCACATTTGGGTTTAGGTACGGTCCATACTTCCCTTCATAGTCAGCCCTCTTCAGTATGTCCACCATCTCTTCAAAGGACATATTTGAGGCCTTAAATCTTCTCCTCCTGGATCGGGAAGTTTCTTGCTCTGGGTTTTCCTCCTCGTTACTGCTATTAAGCACCTGCTGTATCTCCGCCATGTCGTCTCCCACTGCGATGAAAGAGACGGGGCGGGGAACATTCTATAAAGAACGTCAGGGGCAGGCGATGCGGGCATAGTTTCATGCATGCGCAGTGTATATAAAGTGTAACAGGCGTGCGTCGTACGTACGATCTGTGAGCGGAGGAAGGAGTAGCGGAAGCGCCGATTGTTATAACAAAGGTACATTTTTAAGTTGGTGCATCAGTGGCCTATACTGCTTATAGATTTATTCCTATATTGGGTCAAGATTAGGAGAGTTTCACTTGGCATTAGGGTTTGTCTTGTGTTGTGTCTTGCAGAGAAAATGGATCTATTCAATGACAAGGACTTTATGCCCATATTCATTGATATGTACAGGGAGCTGCCCTGTCTGTGGCAGGTAAACCACCCCTATTATAACAATAAAACAAAAGAGGAAGGCAGTGCTGGATCAATTGGTGGAATTTGTGAAGCCGGTGATCCCCACGGCAGACATCCCCTAGGCCCTAATTGAAGGCCCTAATTGGTGGCATGAGGAGCACTTATAATAGGGAGCTCAAGAAGGTCCAGGATTCCCTGAGATCAGGAGCTGCAGCAGATGACATTTATGTCCCCAGGCTGTGGTACTATGACAGACTGCATTTTCTGGCAGGCCAGACAGAACCCAGGCCAGCAATGTCCAATCTTCCTTCCACGCTTCCTTCCCCCCCAGCTGAGGCTTCTGATGTCCAACCTGGGCCTTCCAGGCAGCAACATGTGGAGGAGCCCAGCTTGAGCCAGGTATAGCATCCTTCAAAATATTTCTGGTTGTCAAATTAATGATGTTAAATATATGCTAATTTTGATCACTAATTTTCTGATTTCACAAAGTGGATTACATATCAATAGACAATAGTGGCTGGCCACAAATGATTGGGACAAGAGTGAAAAATGCTGGGGTCAGAATGATAGTCTTGTCTATTTATTAACATTAAATTTGCAACAGTCATGAGTTGAAAATTGTGTGTGATTGATGAATCAAAAACTAAAACGATGTCCCTTTTTCATACACAGGAAAGCCTCAGCCAGGCCATAGAAAATGGCAGCCAGGAGGTGGCTGGGCCCAGTAGCCTGCCAGAATCACAGGTCCCTCTCCTCCGCCTTCCACCAAAAGTGGCAGGAAGAGGAGTAACGTGAAGGAGGCAGCAATTGGCCTATTTATGAAGGCTACTGCAGCCCTCAGAACCCCCCACAGTGTTCAAGAGGACTTTGCATACATTGCAGCATGCAAAATGCTGGAAATGGAGGAGGGCCAATGCCTCTTATGTGAGGAAGTGATGTTACAAGCCCTAAACAAGGGCTTGAGGGGCCAACTCAAAAGTCAATGCCACATTTGTGAGTTGAACCATGGTCCTCCTCCTCCTCCTCCAGGTCCTCCTCCTCCTGCCACACCTCCAACACCACAGCCACAGCCTGGAAGGAAGCGTCTAAAGAAGACCAGAGAGTGATGGCCTGGGTTCACTCTGGTCTGGCAAAAGATGCAGGCTGTTGTATGACCACAGCCTGGGGACAGATATGTCATCTGCTGCTGTTCCTGATCTCTTGTAGTCCTGGACCGGATTGTGCTCACTATTATAAGGACTCCTCAGGCCACCAATTTTGACTAAAATTATTGATGTCTGCCCTGGGGTACAAAGGCTTTGCAAATCAGTTTGCAAAGTTTCTCCAGCGTTGCCTTCCTCTTTATTTTGTTATGACCCAGAATAAATGGATATTTTGTTTTCAGAAATACTTGCCTATGTGTTTTACTTCAAAAAGGACAGTTTTTTTTTTGAGTAGGCAGGTACATTTAAAAAATACAATGTCAAATTAACAAGGGACACCAACCAACCTCATTGAGATTTACAAAGACAAGATAATAATGGTGTTGTGGAAATGTAACATACAAAAAAAAATGGAGATCACTATAAAATATTTAAAAAAAAAACAACAGGAGATCTTGATTTAAAAAAAAAATAAAAAATGACTATAAAAATTAATTATAAACATTATTAGGGAGATCTGGCTTTAAAAACCAAAAAGATTATTCGGGAGATCATGAGAAATAATAAAGAAATAAGTTTGTGAGAAGTCTGTGTGAATATGAGCAGCAAAACAACTTCATTCTTCTAGCATTATAAAGAAGAAGAGAATGCGCTGCATTGAAAGATTTAAAAATTTGCAGTGTGACGAATGTGCCATCTCCATTACGAACGGTCGTTTTACCAGACTGAGCGGCTCCGTCTCGTACTAGATTCTGAGCATGCGTGTTTTTTTTGCGTGTCGGAATTGCATACACACGAACGGAATTTCTGCTAGAAACTTTTTCCATTGGGAAAATTGAGAACATGCTCTCAGTCTTTTGCTGGTGGAAATTCGGCCAGCAAAAGTCCGATGGAGCATACACATGGTCGCATTTTTCGACCAAAAGCTCTCATTGGTCTTTTGCTGGCCAAATTTCTGATCGTGTGTACGCGGCATAAGTGTTTTTTGAACAAGTGTTGAAGCAGTTTTAAAGCAGGATAACTAAGGCTCCATGCACACTGGCCTTAAAAAAATGTCTGTTCTCTTGGCAGTAAAAACACTCATATAGAGCATCTTTTGTACAAAGTTTAGACAAGTTTAGGAGAGTTTTACGTTTTTTTCTGCCAGTAAGCTCCAATCAGAAATGCAAACCAAAAAGGATTTTTTTTCCTGCCTCTAAACGTTGAGCTCAAAATATGCCTGGAATTGCCCCAATGTGCATGGACACATAGGATAACATTGAGTAGCTTCTACAGGCAGAACACAAAACTCCTGTAGAAGCAACATTTCACTGCTTGCGTACTTTGTGTACTCTGAGAATGTCTCTTCCTAGCAAGATCAAGATTTCAATATTCATTTCCATTGCAGGAATTTCATTAACAAGGTGCCTCAAGTGAGGATGGTGATATGCAGCCTCTTGAGTAGGAATTTCTTCCCTTTCGTCTGGTATCTGGTCACTCTAGACTAATGTTAGTAGGGGTATGCACTCTAATTATTGATATGAGAGACCATGAACCCATCATTCCTTCTACCGAAGGTCTCTTCATGACCAGAACAGGTTCTGAGAGTATACGGTGATGCATGTCCCTCTCTACCAAAGATCTCAAAGAATTTAGGCTTAACCAAGGATCTGTTGCTCTGTTCATCTATTATGACATACATCCCAATAGCTTCCTCAGGTTGAACCTTTGGGTATATCTTGACTAGGCATATCTTAGCGCAGCATTTGTGATCTAAGCCTTCTCCACAGACTTCTGTGCATAAAAGAAAAAAGTTAGCTGTAGCTGGAGCATGACCTTGTTGCTCCCTGCCATGACTTGAGACAGGGTTGCTGTGAATTGTCTGAGGGTGGGCCCCGATGCATAGCTGTAACATGTCTGTCGCTACTGCATTCTGTGCACTTGATGACAACTTTACAGTCTTTAGCAAAATATCCATAACAAGCACAGCACCTGTAGTATATTCCAAGTTTCTGAAGAATCTCCCTGCGCTCTTGTAACGTCTTTGCCCTAAGCCCACAACATTTCTTTAGGGGTGAGGCTTCTTGTGAATAGGGCACTGATGGTTAGGGTCTTTATCTCTGTCACCCGAATCGCTCTGGTGAGCAGGATAGGATACGGTTGGTGAGATGTCTGTCCTTTTAACAGATATTGCTCTATTAAAGTCTCTACGTTTAGCTGCTATGTTATCATACCTTGATGAAGATGATGAAGCAGGCAAGTTGGGTTCAATTAAGCTGAAGCTGGGATCGTTTCTCGTCCAGGCTTGATCACTGATGAACCTGCAAAAGTATGAAATGGAGGAAACGATACGCTATGGTCTCTTTTGTACCTTGAGCCTTGTGCCCATTTCTCTTGCAGGCTGTATGGCAGTTTAGACACCACTGGATTGACACTATGAGCAGTGTCCAGGAAGCTTAGTCCAGGTAGACGTGGGTCTGTCTTTGCCAACTCCAGCTCCATGAGAAGATCACTCAGATCTTGGAGCTTGCGGTAGTCTTTGTTCCCTATTTTTGGGAAGTTTTGCAGTCTCTTGAATAGAGCACTTTCTATGGCTTCAGAGCTACCATAGGCTTGCTCAAGTCTTACCCATGCAGCAACAAGCCCTGCATCTCAGTGGTCAACATGCACTATTCTCTGTCTTTTAACACAATCTGCAGATTCTGGCCCCAGCCACTTTATGAGCAAATCAAGTTCCTCCTTGGTAGTAAGGTTAAGATCAGCAATGGCAGCTTTGAAGGTTGATCTCCAGGCCCTGTAGCTCTCCAGACAGTCGTCAAACCTTGAGAGGGTAGTATTAATGAGCTCACGGCGTACCATATATCTGCCAAAGTCATTTAAGTCTGATCTCTCACTCTTAGGTGCCAAAGTAAATTGTGGAACCCCTCGGGTGTGAAAGTTCTCTGGTGAAGTTTACCAGGATGAAATGTTGAGATGTTGCAAGAGCATTTAACTGTGGTGTAGTCCCTAAGGCTTGTGCTGGCTGTGGCTTGAGCTGCAGCTTGTCCCTGGAAGTCACCTTGTTGTCAGCAAGAGGTGATGTGGTTTGTTGCATAGATGCACTTGTGTTGTAGACTTGAAGAGGCTCAGGCATTTGGAGCTGAGAGGTCTCTGTGTTGAGAGTCAGAACAGTGTTGTTAGTAAGACATACAGGAGATGACCCTCTATCATTGCAAATATTATGCTTTAGTACATATTCACTGGTGCGTGATATTATATATATGGACAGAAAGTATTCAGACCCCCTTAAATTTTTCACTCTTTGTTATATTGCAGCCATTTGCTAAAATCATTTAAGTTCATTTTTTTCCTCATTAATGTACACACAGCACCCCATATTGACAGAAAAACACATAAGTGTTGACATTTTTGCAGATTTATTAAAAAAGAAAAGCTGAAATATAACATGGTCCTAAGTATTCAGACCCTTTGCTCAGTATTTAGTAGAAGCACCCTTTTGATCTAATACAGCCACAAGTCTTTTTGTGAAAGATGCAACAAGTTTTTCACACCTGGATTTGGGGATCCTCTGCCATTCCTCCTTGCAGATCCTCTCCAGTTCTGTCAGTTTGGATGGTAAACGTTGGTGGACAGCCATTTTTAGGTCTCCCCAGAGATGCTCAATTGGGTTTAAGTCAGGGCTCTGGCTGGGCCATTCAAGAACAGTCACGGAGTTGTTGTGAAGCCACTCCTTCGTTATTTTAGCTGTGTGCTTAGGGTCATTGTCCTGTTGGAAGGTAAACCTTCGGCCCAGTCTGAGGTCCTGAGCACTCTGGAGAAGGTTTTCGTCCAGGATATGCCTATACTTGGCCGCATTCATCTTTCCCTCAATTGCAACCAGTCGTCCTGTCCCTGCAGCTGAAAAACACCACCACAGCATGATGCTGCCACCAACATGCTTCACTGTTGGGACTGTATTGGACAGGTGATGAGTAGTGCCTGGTTTTCTCCACACATACCACTTAGAATTAAGGCCAAAAAGTTCTACCTTGGTCTCATCAGACCAGAGAATCTTATTTCTCACCATCTTGGAGTCCTTCAGGTGTTTTTTTTTTTTTTTTAGCAAACTCCATGCGGGCTTTCATGTGTCTTGCACTGAAAAGAGGCTTCCGTCGGGCCACTCTGCCATAAAGCCCCGACTGGTGGAGGGCTGCAGTGATGGTTGACTTTCTCCCATCTCCCGACTGCATCTCTGGAGCTCAGCCACAGTGATCTTTGGGTTCTTTTTTACCTCTCTCACCAAGGCTCTTCTCCCCCGATAGCTCAGTTTGGCCAGACGGCCAGCTCTAGGGAGGGTTCTGGTCGTGCCAAACATCTTCCATTTAAGGATTATGGAGGCCACTGTGCTCTTAGGAACCTTAAGTGCAGCAGAATTTTTTTTGTAACCTTGGCCTGATCTGTGCCTTGCCACAATTCTGTCTCTGAGCTCTTCAGGCAGTTCCTTTGACCTCATGATTCTTATTTGCTCTGACATGCACTGTGAGCTGTAAGGTCTTATATAAACAGGTGTGTGGCTTTCCTAACCAAGTCCAATCAGTATAATCAAACACAGCTGGACTCAAATGAAGATGTAGAACCATCTCAAGGATGATCAGAAGAAATGGACAGCACCTGAGTTAAATATATGAGTGTCACAGCAAAGGGTCTGAATACTTAGGACCATGTGATATTTCAGTTTCTCTTTTTTAATAAATCTACAAAAATGTCAACAATTCTGTGTTTTTCCGTCAATATGGGGTGCTGTGTGTAAATTAATGAGGAAAAAAATGAACTGAAATGATTTTAGCAAATGGCTGCAATATAACAAAGAGTGAAAAATTTAAGGGGGTCTGAATACTTTCCGTCCCCACTGTATATATATATATATATATATATATATATATATATATATATATATATATATATATATATATATATATATATATTTATTCTCAACTGGGTCTTGCAGTTACATAGTTAGTAAGGTTGAATAAAGACACCAGTCAATCCAGTTCAACCTGAGCGAGTGTGAGTGCGTGTCTACAATTGTCCCATATTTATTTAAGGTACCCATATAGCACCACCAATTCACGCAGCACTCCACACATTCCCTACCCTCAAGGAGCCCACAATCATATACTAGGGCCAATTTTTAACAGAAGCCAATTAACCTACTAGCATGTCTTTGGAGTGTGGGAGGAAACCGGAGTACCCGGAGGAAACCCACGCAGGCACAGGGAGAACATGCAAACTCCAGGCAGGTAGTGTCATGGTTGGGATTCAAACCAGCAACCCTTTTTACTGCTAGGCGAGAGTGCTACCCACTACACCACTGTGCTGCCTACAGTTCCACTGGGATGGACCAGTCTGAGTTAGCATTTTCTCCCATCGCTTGTTCGAGAACTCTCAGCATAGCTAGGGCAGCTGCTTCTTCCTTTTCCATGTTCAGAATCTTTCATTGGGAATCTGCATCTGCTTGTTGAGCTTCCATCTCTGCTTGTTGAGCTTTCATCCTTGCTTGCATCTTTGCCTTTTGTGTTTCTATTTCTGCTTGGGGAGCTTCCATCTCTGCTTGGCGAGCTTCCTTATCTGCTTGGTGAGTTACCATCTTTGCATGGCGAGCTGCCTTTTGTGTTTCTACTTCTGCTTCCTTTCTGGTAAAGGAGCTTTGCACTCTTTTTGATTCCGCATCAGCACGGGCCTCTATTATCTTATCGCTTAATGCTGAACTTCTGGAGCGAGAGGATCTAGAAGAACGTGCAGTGTGCTTGGTTGATGTGGATCTGTGAGATCTGGTCTCCTGCAGTTGAGCAATGCGGAGTTCTGCCTTACACTGGGCTTTTTGCACTAAGAGATCCCTTTGTTGGTTTAGTGCATCAGCCCTGGTCAGTTCTGCTGAGGAGTCATCCATATTACAGTTCTGCAAGAAAGCTGTGTATTTTGCAAACAGCAGCTGGTAGCGTTCGTACACGGCAGATAAGCGATCTATAGAGTCTCTTAGTTCAGCTGGTCAATCATTAAAGTGTGACAAAACTGACATGCAGTGTGAAGTTCTGTCCCATAAGTCTGACAGATTGCTGGAGAACTCATCTCTAGTGGTTTTATAGTTTTCTCTGAGTTTTTGTGTAGGTTTTATTGTACGTTTGGGTCTTACACTCTGTTCAGCAATATCTGCAGAATCTGCTCCCTGTACATCTGCGGGTTCAGAGGCATGACGAATATGCATTGGTTCAGCCACAAAAGGGTGCTCAGAGTCTTGTCTAGACATTTTTCAGGTTTTTGCAAGGAATGGTACTGTCTCTTTAAGAAGACGAACAGCAGCTTAGACAGGTGGGGAGACACAGTTCAATGTAGAGAAACAGTTTTTAACATTCACATGATGTGCAGTAAACTCGTTCGACTATGTGCTTTACAAGATGGCGGATGGCACTGAGCTTGATTGCAGTTCAGGCGCACACATATACACAGCAGGCTGTGGGAATTCTATACATCTTTTGACTATTCTGACTCCGATTGTTGTGAAGTGACGATCCTTTGTGAGACCTCTATGCCTGGCCTGTATAAGATATAATCTCTGAGGACAATCCTCATCAGATAGCTTGAACTCACCAAATACCGATTCCATCCACAGATGCTTTTATTCTGAACATCAGGTTACAGCAGATGACAGGATACAAACAGAAGAATAGGTTGGAGTATTCATGCGGTCAAAAGATGATATTGTCTAAAGGTTACTATGCAGAATACATGTGCCCTTCTCCATGTGGCTTGTTGCTGCATTCATGATACAGGAAGTACAAAAACAGGAAGAAGGGTGGAGCATTACATATAAAGGAAGTGTGTCATAACATAAGGCAAAATAAACTTGAGAAAACAAGTGCATTACCACAAAAGGTCACTAGATGGCAGCATGTGAACTAAATATAAACGTCCATAGAAAATGGTTAGGAAAACAATCTATATAAATTCTATGACCCGTTGGGGCAGCACACTCCTCTAATTACACACAGAATCAGGCCCCTACCGTGGCAAACTTATCACACTAGAAATCTCAAGAGACATAGCCATGCTCTGTGGTGATTGGCGACTGTGCACGATTGACGATTGTACCGCTGTAGCATAGAACCAAATCAATGCAGGACTTTAACCTATACAAATCTTTCCTAAAATACAATTCCTGCCTCCATGCTGCCAAAAACACATACTTTATCACTCTTATTAATACCTTGTCATCCAGTCCTCATCAGATCTTCTCTACTTTTAACTCTCTATTTGTACACCACCCCCTCCACCCACTAACTCATTCACTGCCCAAGAGATTACCAATCACTTCAAAAACAATATTGATGCCGTTTGTGAGGACACCTCCACTGTACAGATATCTTACCCACTTAACATATCCTGTCTAACAGCACATTCAATACTTTCCTCTTGTGAACTGACTACTACTGAAGAGGTTGCCAAACGTATCTCACATGCCCACTTAACCTATTGTCCATTGGATCCTGTTCCTTTGCAACTACTACAGTCACCCTCTTCATTTATCCTATGCGCTCTCTCACATCTTCAATCTCTCCCTCTCTACTGACACCTTGCATTCTCCTCTAAAGCATGCACAGATCACCCCCATACTTAAAAAGTCCTTACTGGAACCCACCACCTTGAAAAACTTCAGACCTATCTCCTTGCTCCCATTCACCTCTAAACTTTTAGAACGGTTAGTATACAACTGTCAGAGCTCCTAACTTTTTGAAAACAACTTTCTTGACCGTTTACAGTCTGACTTTCACTCGCAACACTCCACAGAAACCGCCCTACAAAAACTCACTAATGATTTACTAACTGCTAAAACCAATGGCCATTACCCCATACTCTTACTACAAGACCACTCTGTGGCCTTTGATACTGTTAATTACCTGCTCCTTCTCATTAAACTCCATTCCCTTGGCCCCCCAATAGTCTGCTCTTTCCTGGTTCTCCTCCTATTTATCAATGCACACCTTCAGTGTTGCCTACTACTCTGTCTCCTCCTCTCCACTTCCTCTTTCTGTAGGGGTTCCCCAGGGCTCTGTTCTTGGATTCCTTCTCTTCTCTATCTATACCTTCTTTTTTGGTCACTTGATAACCTCCCATGGCTTCCCTAACCATCTCCACACAGATGACACCCAAATCTACCGCTCTACTCCTCACCTCACTCCTTCAGTCTTCTCTCGCATTACTAACTTACTAACTGACATATCAACATGGATGTCACACCACTTCCTCAAACGAAATCTTTATAAAACTTAGTTAGGTAATATTACCCCTTGCTCGTACTCCTCTCCCTGATTTTTCCATCTAGATCAATAATACAACTATCAGTCTTTTTTCAGGGTACTAGGTGTAATCCTGGACTCTGACCTGTCCTTTCCAGTCGCTAAAAGCTTGTACACTTCGTCTCCACAACATCTCTAAAATCAGCCCGTTTTTAACTATTCAAATCACAAGCTACTCATTCACTCTCTCGCCTTGACTATTGCCACACCCTTCTTATAGGCTTACCTCCCCATATGCTATCCCCTCTTCAGTCTATCATGAATGCTGCTACCAGACTCATCTACCACACCAACCGCTTAGTGTCTGCCACCCCTCTCTGCCAATCGATTGCCCATCAAATTAAAGTGTTACTAAACCCACAACAGTAAAATCAGTCTGTATATGCAGTAAAGCATGCTTGTTAGACTCACTGTACAACCTAAGGAGTTTATCCTCTGCATTGATTAAAAAGGCTGTTTGATCATGTCTCCTCTGATCCTCACCTTCTTCCAGTGTCCCCACATGCTCAGTTTGGTGTGTATTGCTAGAGAGTTTTTCTTTTTCTTGGGAGAGTGCATATGATCAGCACAGGGCCAATCAGCACTGTCTAGACAGAGGGTTAGGGCCGGGTCCTGCAGTCTTATAGGAATGGTGAGAACAGCATAAAAACTTCTCCTACAAGCTTCAACCAGACACAAGACTGCTATATACTGCTGTTGAGAAAATGTATTTAGCAGTTTATATTTACTAAAACAATTGCATTTCCATGTTCTGTGTACTGTGGGAGACCAGACATAGAGAATGCCGGGTTTAGTAATACTTTAAATTCAAAATACTAACGACAATATACAAAGCTATTAGGGATGAGCCAAACACCCCCCGTTCGGTTCGCACCAGAACATGCGAACAGGAATAAAGTTAGTTCGAACACGCGAACACCATTAAAGTCTATGGGACACGAACATGAATAATCAAAAGTGCTAATTTTAAAGGCTTATATGCAAGTTATTGTCATAAAAAGTGTTTGGGGACCTGGGTCCTGCCCCAGGGGACATGGATCAATGCAAAAAAAAGTTTTAAAATCGTCCATTTTTTCAGGAGCAGTGATTTTAATAATGCTTAAAGTCAAACAATAAAAATGTAATATCCCTTTAAATTTCGTAGCTGGGGGGTGTCTATAGTATGCCTGTAAAGGGGCGCATGTTTCCCGTGTTTAGAACAGTCTGAGAGCAAAATGACATTTCAAAGAAAAAAAGTCATTTAAAACTACTCGCGGCTATTGCATTGCCGGTCCGACAATACACATAAAAGTTCATTGATAAAAACGGCATGGGAATTCCCCACAGGGGAACCCCGAACCAAAATTAAAAAAAAAAAAAAAATGACGTGGAGGTCCCCCTAAATTCCATACCAGGCCCTTCAGGTCTGGTGTGGATATTAAGGGGAACCCCGGCCAAAATTTAAAAAAAAACGGCGTGGGGTCCCCCCAAAAATCCATACCAGACCCTTATCCGAGCACGCAACCTGGTAGGCCGCAGGAAAAGAGGTGGGGACGAGATAGCGCCCCCCCTGAACTGTACCAGGCCACATGCCCTCAACATTGGGAGGGTGCTTTGGGGTAGCCCCCAAAACACCTTGTCCCCATGTTGATGAGGACAAGGGCCTCATCCCCACAACCCTGGCCGGTGGTTGTGGGGGTCTGCGGGCGGGGGGCTTATCGGAATCTGGAAGCCCCCTTTAGCAAGGGGACCCTCAGATCCCGGCCCCCCCCCCTGTGTGAAATGGTAAGGGAGTACCCCTACCATTTCACTAAAAAACTGTCAAAAATGACGAGACAGTTTTTGACAATTCCTTTATTTAAATGCTTCTTCTTTCTTCTATCTTCCTTCATCTTCTTCTTCTGGTTCTTCTGGTTCTTCCTCCGGTGTTCTCGTCCAGCATCTCCTCTGCGTGGTCGTCTTCTATCTTCTTCTCCTCGGCTGCTCCGCACCCATGGCATGGGGGGAGGCTCCCGCTCTTCTCTTCATCTTCTTCCCTTCTTCATCTTCTTTTCTTCTTCATCTTCTTCTCCGGCCGCTCCGCACCCATGGTGGCATGGAGGGAGGCTCCCGCTGTGTGACGCGTCTCCTCTTCTGACGGTTCTTAAATAACGGGGGGCGGGGTCACCGGGACTTCTCTGTGACATCACGGGGAATGCCACAGGGAAGTCCCGTCATGTCCCGTGTGTCAGAGGGGGGCGGGGTCACCGGGTGGCCCCGCCCCCCGTTATTTAAGAACCGTCAGAAGAGGAGACGCGTCACACAGCGGGAGCCTCCCACCATGCCAGCATGGATGCGGAGCGGCCCGGAGAAGAAGATGAAGAAGAGAAGAAGAGAAGAAGATGAAGAGAAGAGCAGGAGCCTCCCCCCATGCCATGGGTATGGAGCGGCCCGAGGAGAAGATGATAGAAGACGCAGCGGAGGAGATGCTGGACGAGAACACCGGAGGAAGAACCAGAAGAACCAGAGGAAGAAGAAGAAGAAGATGAAGGAAGATAGAAGAAAGAAGAAAGAAGAAGCATTTAAATAAAGGAATTATCAAAAACTGTCTCTTGTCATTTTTAACATTTTTGACAGTTTTTTAGTGAAATGGTAGGGGGGGTGGGATCTGGGGGTCCCCTTGTTAAAGGGGGCTTCCAGATTCCGATAAGCCCCCCGCCCGCAGACCCCCACAACCACCGGCCAGGGTTGTGGGGATGAGGCCCTTGTCCTCATCAACAGGGGGACAAGGTGTTTTGGGGGGCTACCCCAAAGCACCCTCCCAATGTTGAGGGCATGTGGCCTGGTATGGTTCGGGGGGGCGCTCTCTCATCCCCCCTCTTTTCCTGCGGCCTGCCAGGTTGCGTGCTCGGATAAGGGTCTGGTATGGATTTTTGGGGGGACCCCACGCAGTTTTTTTTTTAAATTTTGGTTCGGGGTTCCCCTGTGGGGAATTCCCATGCCGTTTTTATCAATGAACTTTTATGTGTATTTTTGGACCGGCAATGCAATAGCCGCAAGTAGTTTTAAATTACTTTTTTTCCTGAAATGTCATTTTGCTGTCAGACTGTTCTAAACACGGGAAACATGCGCCCCTTTACAGGCATACTATAGACACCCCCAGCTACGAAATTTAAAGGGATATTACACTTTTATTGTTTGACTTTAAGCATTATTAAAATCACTGCTCCTGAAAAAACGGCCATTTTTAAAACTTTTTTTTGCATTGATCCATGTCCCCTGGGGCAGGACCCAGGTCCCCAAACACTTTTTATGACATTAACTTGCATATAAGCCTTTAAAATGAGCACTTTTGATTTCTCCCATAGACTTTGCCGCGAACACCCCAAATTGTTCGCTGTTCGTCGAACTTGCGAACAGCCGATGTTCGAGTCGAACATGAGTTTGACTCGAACTGGAAGCTCATCCCTAAAAGCTATTCACAATTCTGCCCCAAGCTACATCACCAATCTTGTTTAAAAGGTG
Source organism: Aquarana catesbeiana (assembly GCF_042186555.1). NCBI lineage: Eukaryota > Metazoa > Chordata > Amphibia > Anura > Ranidae > Aquarana > Aquarana catesbeiana. Next base: position 213,825,912 of record NC_133329.1, on the reverse strand, counting down.
ACACACTGTCACCTGCCGCTGCTGACCAGCACTGCCCACCGCTGCCAACAACAATGGATGCTAGGACCGCCTGGTGTCCTAGCATCCAATCAAATGCATTCACTGGCCACTGGCAGAGGAAGAGGATGTAACTTCCTTTTCCCTGCTCCACCTCCTACTGCCTTACCCCCTGGCTTCTCTGCAGACAACTGAACTCACAGAAGTAAGGGGGAACCGCTGGGAGAGAAAGTGTGCGGCACTGTGGCAGAGAGAGATAATTTCTTCTGGTGCAGGCATGCCTCCTGCTGTGTCAACTCTGGGAAGCAGCTCTGAAATAGTCCCACTGGGAAGAGGGGGGGGGGGGGCGGGGCAGTGTTGACTAAGGGGGTGGGGGTGCCTGTTATGTAAATTAAAAGAACCCTGTGTTGTGAGGGGGCTTACCTGACCCCATTCTAGGGGAATTTGTTGTCTGACACACTGATTTAAAGGGGAACTCTGCATTTTCTTGGGTAAAGGGGAACTGTGATGTGAGGGGGACTCTGGTTACCACAGAGTCCTCAGAGATCCCCCTTACATCAGAGTCACAGAGATCCCCCTTACACCAGAATCTGCAGAGATCCCCCTTACATCAGAGACCGTAGAGATCCCCCTTACATTAGTGTCTGCGAGAGGAACGCTGGGGAGAATCTGATTTAACAGAACACTGGGGACTCTGATATAAGAAGGAACTCTGGGAACTCTGATGTAAGGGGGGACAGTAATGTAACAGAGGGTTCATCCTGACTGCTGCACTCTATATGTTGTTTTGTATTTTACTTCTGAACCCTGCACTCTATACATTATGTTGTACATTACATAGTCTTTAGCAAGGTGTTCATTGTCCCAACAGTTGCTGGTTTTAATGAAGTTCTTCTTTATGGTCAGCCTAGTCAGTCTTTTTTGTGTGCATGAAAGCATATGTAATAGAAATGTTTATTTAAAAAAAAAAATGTTCCTTTGTCCTGAGGTTTTAATTGTGTCCAATTTCCAAAATCCCGCTTCTCCTCCTCTCCCCCTGCAGGCATTCAGTGGCTGCAGGGGGAAAATTAAGGAGGCTGGTTCCTCTATATGCTGCTCCCCCCTCCCTCCTATCTAGCGTCCTCTTCTTTCTTCTGCCTTTGATATTTCACCAAAGCGCACCAATGTGGCTCCTACCAAAAATAGTAAATTTGTTTAAAAAAGTAAAAAATAATAATAAAAAAAAAAAATAACAAATATAGAAAAAACTACTGACACCAGTGGCGGAACTACCAGGAATGCAAAGGTCGCACTTACAACCGCTAGGCTCAGAAGGGAAGGACCCTGGCCTGGGGTTGAGGGGGCCCTTAATGGTTTCTTGCACCGGGGCCCTGAAGGTTCTAAATACGCCTGTGGCCTCTCCCATCCTCTGGCACTCTCTACCTCAATCTGTCCAGCTATCTCCTACTCTGGCCACCATTAGGCTTCCCTGAAGAGATGAGTTTTCTATCACCTCCAACTAAAAACTGAACTTTAAACTCTTCCATAAGCTCATCCCCCACAGTTATTACCTTTTGTACCACGTATCCCAGCCTATCAGATTGTATGTGCTAACTGTACTGTCTCACTTTAGACCGTAAAGCGATGTGCAAATTATTCACGCTATAAAATTCACTGGTCTCAAGAATACTTTAACCTCATTCTGTTGTAAGATTTTGACCTTGACCTTACGGACACAATTATCCTTGCTTGGCAGTACTTTGGTGATCAAACCTAAAGGCCACATATTCCTTAGTGTCTGGCAATCTTTCATGAGCACAACATCACCAGGTTTAAGATTAGGCTTTTCAGTGTGGCACTTTCTCCTTACTTGTAGAGTAGATATATATTGTTCTCTCCACCGGTTCCAGAAGGTATTAGTGAGGGTTTGTACTTGTCTCCATTGACGTTTGTAAAGGTCTTTCTCACAAAACTCTCCAGCTGGAGCACCGGCAAGACTAGTCTTTTGCGTGAGTAACATGGCAGGTGTGAGGAATACTGGATCTTCAGAGTCACTTGAAATGGATGTCAAAGGTCTGGCGTTAAAGATAGCTGTAACCTCTGCCATAAATGTAACTAAACATTCGTGAGTAAGCCTTGCAGTTCCTACTTGTAGGCAGATAGAGTCAAGAATTCTGCGGGCTATACCTATCATCCTCTCCCAAACACCTCCCATGTGAGAAGAGTGAGGTGGGTTGAAGATCCACATGCAGTCTTGTTCACTCAAGTATCTTTCTATTCTGAGAATGTCCAAGTTAGAAGGAATTTGAAGTTCTTTTACTGCTCCTACAAAGTTAGACCCTCTGTCAGAGCAAATGAGTTTCACTGGGCCTCTGATTGCAATGAATTCAGCTAGTTCTAGTTCAGCTAGGCTAATACTGCAACACAAAGTTCCAGCCTGGGTATGGTGTGTTCAGGAAGTGGTGCAAGTTTTGCTTTCCCCATTACAAACCCTATGTGACATTGTCCTTTGGTCTCTATGGTTTTCAGGTAAGCTACAGCAGCAATTGCAGAAGCATCCGAAAACACACAAAGTCTTTGCATCTGAACATCAGCAGATGACAGAGGAGCATAAGGTCGTGGAATTTTAAGGTTGGATAGAGCTTCTGGTGAGTCCTTCCACTCTAGCCATAGGTTCTTCTTGTCGGTGGGGAGAGGGTGGTCCCAATCTAGCGACTCACAGGTTAAGTCTCTCAGTGGTGCTTTACCCTGGATGGTGACAGGTGCTGCAAAGCCTAATGGATTATACAGGCTGTTTATGGTAGACAGGACACCTCTACGGGTAAAGGGTTTTTCTTCTGTGTTTACTTGGAAAGTAAACGTGTCAGATCTTAAGTCCAAAAGCAAACCAAGACTGCGTTGCATGGGAAGTGAGTCTGTGCCTAGATCTAAGTCCTTTAACCCGTTAAAATGATCTTGGACAGGAAAGGCTTCTAAAACTTCTCTACTGTTGGAAGCAATCTTGTGGAGTCTTAAGTTGGAACACGCAAGCATTGCCTGAGTTCTTTTGAGGAGACTGATTGCGGCTTCATTTGTGGGTAGTGATTTCAAGCAATCGTCTACATAGAAATCCTTGTCCACAAACTGTCTGACATCTGACCCATACTCTAACTCTCCCACTCTAGCAGAGTGTTTAAGGCCATATATAGCAACTGCAGGGGAAGAACTGTTGCCAAATATGTGCACCTTCATGCGGTATTCTGTGATGTCTCCAGAGGGATTGTTGTCCCTAAACCAGAGAAACCTCAGAAAGTTTTGGTGTTCTTCTTTAACAAGAAAGCAATAGAACATTTGTTGTATGTCTGCCACGAATGCAAAAGCGAAGAAGTACTCCTAATAGTCTGTTGTTAAGGTCAGGGCCAGAGAGAAGGACATCATTTAGAGAGACACCTTCATGTTTGTCGCTGGAATCGAACACCACTCTAATCTGTCCTGGCTTCTTAGGGTGATAGACCCCAAATATAGGTAAGTATCAGCATTCCTCTGAGTCTTTGAGGTTTGGGGCTATTTCAGCATGACCATTCTGGAATATTTTCTCCATGAAGGAAAAGAAATTATTATTATTATTATTATTATACAGTATTTATATAGCGCCAACAGTTTACGTAGCGCTTTACAACTTGAGGGTAGACAGTACAAATACAATACAATTTGATACAGTAGGAATCAGAGGGCCCTGCTCCTTAGAGCTTACAATCTAAGAGGGAAGGTCAAGAGATACAAGAGGTAATAACTATGGGTGATGTGCTGATTGAGAAGATAAATGTACAATTGTTAGGTGGGGGCCAGATAGGCTTCTCTGAAGAGATGAGTTTTCAGGGATCGTCTGAAAGTGGATAAAGTAGGAGAAAATCGGATGGATTGGGGTAGAGCATTCCAGAGGATGGGGGAGGCTCTGGAAAAGTCCTGAAGGCGAGCATGGGATGAGGTGACAAGGGAGTTTGAGAGCAGGAGGTCTTGGGAGGAGCGAAGAGAACGATTAGGTTGGTATTTTGTGACTAGGTTAGAGATGTAGCTGGGGGCCAGGTTGTGGATGGCTTTGTAAGTTATAGTTAATATCTTGAAATTAATTAGGTGACTGAGTGGCAGCCAATGGAGAGATTGGCCGAGGGGTGTGGCAGACGCTGAGCGGTTTGTGTGGTGGATGAGCCTGGCAGCAGCGTTCATGATGGACTGAAGTGGGGATAGCCTATTTAGAGGTAAATCAATGAGGAGGGAGTTGCAGTAGTCGAGGCGGGAGATGACCAGGGAGTGGATTAGAAGCTTTGTGGTGTCATTGGTTAGGAAGGGGCGTATCTTAGAGATGTTGCGAAGACTGAGGCGGCAAGCTTTGGACAGTGATAGAATGTGGGGTCGAAAGGTTAGTTCAGAGTCCAGGATTACACCTAGGACCTTGGCGTGGGGAGATGGGTTGATAGTTGAGCCGTTGATCTTGACAGGGAAATCAGGGGAAGTGGCACCTGAGGGAGGAAATATCATGAGCTCGGTTTTGGATAGGTTGAGTTTGAGAAAGTGATGTGACATCCAGGCTGATATGTCTGCTAGTAAGTTGGTAATGCGTGAGGAGACAGATGGAGAGAGCTGGGGGCTGGAGAGATAGATTTGGGTGTCATCAGCGTAGAGATGATATTTAAAGCTGTGGGAGGCAATCAACTGACCCGAGGAGGTGGTGTAGATTGAGAAAAGGAGAGGTCCAAGAGCAGAACCTTGGGGGACCCCAACGGAAAAAGGAAGAGGAGAGGAGGAAGTAGAGTTGTAAGTGACACTGAAGGAGCGGTGGGATAGGTAGGATGAGAACCAGCGAAGAGTACAGTCACGGAGACCAAAGGAGTGGAGTTTTTTGAGGAGGAGGGGGTGGTCCACTGTGTCAAAGGCAGCAGAGAGATCCAGGAGAAGTAGTACAGAATAGTGTCCATTGGCTTTAGCCATTAGTAGATCATTTGAGAGTTTAAGGAGAGCAGTTTCCGTGGAGTGTTGAGGGCGAAAACCGGACTGAAGGGGATCAAGAAGTTTATTCATGGTCAGATGGTCGCTTAGTCGGTTGTAGACCAGTCTTTCAAGAAGTTTGGAGGAGAAGGAGAGTAAGTAGATGGGACATAAGTTGTTGAGATTGGTGGGATCCAGTGAGGGCTTTTTTAAAATGGGGGTTACTAGCGCATGTTTTAGAGAGTTTGGGAAGATGCCACAAGAGAGGGAGAGGTTGAAAATGTGAGTTAGAGAGCGTAGAATAAAGTCAGAGGGTGAGCGTAGCATTTGCGAGGGAACAGGATCCAGGGGGCAAGTGGTTAGATGAGTGCTAGATAAAAGTTTAGCAACCTCAGTAATAGTAGCAGTGTTGAATGAGGGAAGTAATGATTGTGTCTGTGGACATGGGGTGTTGCATGGGGGAGGTTTTTGCGCATTGGTGATCTCCTCATGAATTGTATCAATCTTAGTTTTGAAGTGATTGGCAATCTCCTGGGCAGTGAGTGAGTTGGTGGGTGGAGGCAGTGGAGGACAGAGTAGAGTGTTGAAGGTAGAGAAGAGTTGACGTGGACTGGATGAGAAGGTGTTAATGAGTGTGATAAAGTAGGTCTGTTTGGCAGTGTGAAGGCAGGAATAGTATTTTAGGAGGGCAGATTTATATTGTGTGAAGTCTTCCTGGGTCTTAGTCTTATGCCACAGGCGCTCAAGAGCGTGGCTACATTTTCTGAGACTTCTGGTGTCATCTGTTTGCCAGGGTTGTAGCAGTCGGGGCCTAATTCTGCGTGTAGTGAGGGGGGCAAGCTTGTCTAGGGAGGAAGACAGTGAGCTGTTGTAGATGAAAGTAGCTAGATTGGGGCAGGACAGAGGTGAGATTTTGTCATAGAGGTGATCAGTAGCAGAGTAGAGAAGAGAAGGGTTGAGGTGGCGAAGGTTTCTACGTGTAATTGTTAGGCGGTTGGAGGGAGAAGAGGTGGAAGACAAGGAGAGAGCAAAACTAATAAGGTGGTGATCAGAGAGTGGGAGTGGATTGTTGGAAAGGTTGCACGGAGTGCACAGATAGGAGAAGACAAGGTCAAGGGTGTTGCCGTTGGAGTGGGTAGGAGCCTGTATCCATTGCTTCAGGTCAAGCGATGAGGTTAGACTGAGAAGTTTAGAAGTAATAGTAGTGTTAGTGTTGACAGGGATGTTGAAGTCCCCAAGAATAATTGTGGGGATTTCAGAAGAGAGAAAGTAGGGTAGCCAGGCAGAGAAGTCATCAAGAAAGGCTGATACTGGTCCAGGGGGCCGGTAGATGACAGCAATTCTTAGAGAAATGGGAGAGAAAAGACGAATGCAATGTGCCTCAAAAGAGGAGAGTGTCAGAGAGGGAGGTGGGTGAAGAACCTGATAGGTGCTGCATGGGGCTAGAAGGATTCCCACTCCACCTCCCTTCCGTCCACTTGGTCTGGGGGAGTGAGTCCAGAGGAGGCCCCCATGGGAGAGGGAAGCAGGAGAAATAGTATCCGAATCATGAAGCCAGGTTTCAGTAATGGCAAGTAGGTTAAAGGAATTTGTGATAAAGAGGTCGTGAAGGGCGGTGAGTTTGTTGCAGACAGAACGTGCATTCCATAGGGCACAGGAAAAGGGGGGCTGGTTTTGGAAAGAGGAATAGAGACCAAGTTCTGTGGGTTACGGCTCCTGCCAGAGGGTGTAGGGGGATGGGAGCAATGGGCAAAGACAGATGATGGTGGCCCAGGGTTTGGGGATATGTCACCAGAGATTAAGAGAAGCAGGAGGGTGAGGGAGGTAATGTGGGACTGTGATTTATGTGAAGGGGCATGTCTCAGAGTACTGGAGGTTTTATCAGTGTATGGATGTAGAATGAGCGAGAGTTGGTAGGAGCAGTAGTAGGGAGAAGGTAGAAGGCAGGGTGATATGTATAAGCAGGCGGGTGGAGAGGGGGGGTGAAGGTAAGAGAGTTTGAGGAGAGAGGAGAGGAGTGTCAGAAGCAGTGGTAGAGAGTGCATGTTACAGAGCGGAAGGAGAGCCTATTAGAGAGACAGGGTCACCTGCAGTCTGTTAGCTGCTTTCCAGTGCAGATTGCTGTATTTGTTTGCTTCGTGGAATCGCTGAAGTGCAGAGATTGAAGTGCATATCACCTGTAGAAAGAATCACTTAGAGATAGAAGCCCCTGCAATGTGCTCCCCGAGCAATGTGCTCACCCCTTAAGGATGCTCAAATTTATATTGTTATAAGTGTGGGGTTGAAGTTCGTTAATTAAACATGAGTGACTATAAGAATGCCTAACAATCAAAGTGGACGTTTTGCTTCTAAAGTCAGAATAGCAAGAGGCCAAGATAAGATCAACACATAAAACTTAGGTAAGACAGTCCAGAGCAACAAATAATGTCATGGTTGTGCGCACAGGGCAACAGATAGAGAAGGCCACATACCAGAGACACACACATACAGACAGCAGGCAGATCCCAATTTCAGTTAACGGTGGAAGATGTGGTTGAGCTGACACATACCAGAGACACACACATACAGACAGCAGGCAGATCCCAATTTCAGTTAACGGTGGAAGATGTGGTTGAGCTGACACATACCAGAGACACACACATACAGACAGCAGGCAGATCCCAATTTCAGTTAACGGTGGAAGATGTGGTTGAGCTGACACATACCTGTAAAGAGACAGAGAAGGAATGATCAGGTGAGGCAGAACTTGAAGCAGAGATTGAAGTATCACTTGTAGAAAGAATCGCTTAGAGAAAGAAGCCCCTGCAATGTGCTCCCCGAGCAATGTGCTCAATGTTCTTTCATCTCTGGTTTCGTTTGAAGATTGTGTCTTAGGGAAGTGAGACGTTTATATGCTATTTCTCTGTTGTTAGGCAAACGTCATCTTTGTGGTCTAAAGGGAAGAGGTGCAACCCAGCTATTAGTGACGTCTTTCTCCATACTCCTTTCCATAACTTCTAAGAAGAGCCTATCCTCAATGAACATTGCTACCTGGTTGTCTTCCTTTGTTCTCCTGAACACTGTGCTTCCTAAGTCATTTTGGTCTTCATCATAGGTATTGCTGTCACAGAGGGGACTTAGGAAGGGAAAAGGTACAGGGTTGTTGTGTGGTAGCTCCTTTATGAGGATGTGATTTGACAGGGTTGGAAAAGAGTAGGACAACCACTCTTGAGGGTACTAGTGAGCAGGTTATTAACAGATGCGGGTTTGTGTGCACCTCCCAGGCAAACATCACCTATAATGACCCACCCGAGATCCAGTTTTTGGGCATATGGGACATTTTTAGGACCGTTGATCAGTTTTCTTACTTTGTGGACTTGCAAGATATCCCTCCCTAGGAGTAAGATTATCTGAGCCTGATCATCTAGTTCTGGTATGAGATGTGCTATGTGACTCAAGTGAGTCTGGTGAGCTGCTGCGTCTGGTGTGGGAATCTCTGATCTGTTGTCTGGCATCTGGTTGCACTCTATTATGGTTGGTAAGGGTAGGCATGTCTTACCATCCATAGATTCAATTTGTAGGCCATCAGCTCTTCTCTCCGCCATTTCCACTGTACCTGTACAAGTCCTAAGGCAGTAAGGGCTGCTGGGGCCTTTAAGGTTTAGAATATCAAAAAACACAGATCTAGCTAGTGACTTATTACTCTGATCATCTAAGATAACGTAGAGCTTGACTGCTTTGTCTCTGCATCCTTTTGGATAAACTCTCACAAGACAGATTTTAGAGCAGGATCTGCCACCTGTACTTCCTTTGCAGACTTCAGTGCACTGTGAAGTGATTGCTATTGCATCTGTACTAGAGTCTTTGGTCTCCCCGCCTTGCTCCTTGTCCCTATGAACAGGTGAGAAAGTTCTTGGAGTAGGCCTTGGGTGTAGAGCTGTGTTGTGCTCTGTGCTGTCACATTCTGTACATTTGACACTGACCTTACGGTCCTTGGCGAAATGTGTGGATGAAGAGCAGCACTTGTAACAGATGTTCTCTTTGAGGAATGCTTTGCGATCCTGGATGGTCTTTGTCCTGAAGGCTCTGCATTCCAGAAGAGGATGTGGCATCTTATGTAGAGGGCAGAACTTACCAGGGTCACTGTCTTGATCCTCTGGCTGAGACTCTGCAAATCTGTGGAAAGAAATGTTAGTTTTGTGCACTGCTACTGGAGCTCTGAGTTGTTTAGGGCCAGAAGAAGTGGTATAAGACACTCGAAAAATGAAGCTGGGGTCATCTTTCATTCCTGCTTGTCTGTGTACAAAGTCCACAAACTCACTAAAGGGTGGAAAAGGCACATTGTGTTTTCGTTTGTAGTTACAGCCATGAGTAATCCATCTTTCGTGTAACTCATTAAGGAAGTTTTTGTGCTAAGGAGTTAATACCTCTAGCAGAGTCAAGATAAGAAAGGCCAGGTAGGTCTCCTTCTGCTTTAGCCACTTGTAATACCATACACAGGTTACTGAATTCTCTGGGTCTTTGGTAACCTCTGCTAGGTATTTTTGGAAAGTCTTCTAAACAGTGTACTTTCTATAGCTTCTGGTGAGCCATAACATCTATCCAGTCTGTTCCAGATGTTTGCAAGGCCTATCTCAGGGTGGTTTATGTTAATGTCTCTGATCCTTTTGGCATGTTCAGCAGAATCATTGCCAAGCCACTTTATGAGGAGTTCTATCTGTTCCCTGCAGGATAGATCTAGACCTTGAATGACACTCTGGAAAGCGGATTGCCATGCCCTGTAGTGTTGAGGGCGATCACTAAATTTGACAAGTCCCTGGGTAACTAACTCTCTTTTGGCCAGGAATTTGGCAAAGTCTACAGTAGCCTGATTGGCATTGGGGTAGGCTGCTGGTGTATTGTGGTGTGGTGTAAAGGCATACCTGGTAAAAGTCTCTTTAGGCACACTGGGTTCAAACTTGCTTAAGGTTGGCAGTTCATACTGGCCCGTTGCATACACCTTTGGAGTGAAGACTGGTGTTTGATGCTTGTATGAAGGCTGGGTACCTTGTGGAGTAGAAGGTTTGGTTGGAACTGGAAAGTCTGGAACTCTGCCAGATTTTTCTTGCTTGTAGAACTGGGGTCCCAGGTCGTCTTGTTGCTGCTTTATTTGATGTGACTCAGTGACGTCATGTTTAATTTCTTGTTGTGGGATGCTGCTTGGGTCACAGTGCTGGTAGACATAAGCTGACGTGCGTTGCGAAGAATCTTGTTGGCCCTCCTCTAGACCCGGTATGCTGCTGCCTACTCTTGGCTCATCGTAGACGGCTGCTTCTAAAGCTTCTGCAATGGCGGCAGCAGCATCTCGGTCCACTGCCAGCTTCTCCATGTTAGCTTCTAAAATAGCTTGCTGCACTTTCAGAGATGCTTCCTGTCTCACCCTTTCTGCTCCAAGGTGGGCCTTTTCTTTTTTCATCTGCAGCTCTTGGTCTGTGAATGTGGCCCTGGCTCTTGCTGCTTCAGCTTTCGAACGGGCGATAGCTGTTGCATTTGCGACAGATGACCTAGATGAGCTTGCTCGTGATCGTGTTTTGTAAGAAGATGTCCCACTGTGAGACATGGCTGTGGGAAAGAGGCTGTCTTGCTGTATAGAGACCGTTCTAGTGTCCCTGCTGCTTGGCAGAGCGCATCTCTATGTAGCGTGGCTGCTTGCTTCGCCTGCCGCAGGCCTGTATCTTTAAGGCTTCCGACTGTATGGATACTGCGTAGCCCCGGGCTGTACAGACTTCCGAAGTCAGCTTATCTTCTCTTCAGAGGTCAGCTTAAAAATTTCACTGTTCTGTCTCAAGGAGCAGATAGCTAAACCTCCTTATCCCAATAACTGTAGATACCATATTTCTTTGATCTCAGTTTTATTAGAACAAGCCAGGTGAAACTACAAAATAACAGAAATAGACCTCAATAAGTATAATATTGCATACAATACAGCATACATTGCATAAACGACGATATACAGTACAAGATGGGATAGTAAAAACGTACTTTTTAAGTACTCTAAGGGGTGATGGCGATAGATAGATGATAGATGAATGTCTTCTCACAGAATGGTGGCTGTTTCACTTCCTGTGAAGATTCTACCCAGAATTCCCTGCTTGCTGACAACTTCCTTATTTACACATACAATAAACAATTAAATAGAACTGCAGCAATACCAAAAAGGAACGCTAGACGGAGCCTGCACACCACATATGATTGTCTTAAAGCGGAAGTAAACCCATCCATAAAACAGTTTCATTTCCGGCACATGCCGGAAATGTAACACTCCGATTGGTTGTGCTGTCAATCAAACTGTCAAACCATCCAATGGCTGGTGTCATAACTGATCACATGTGCAGCATCATGGCAGTAGTAGATTAAACAGAGGCAAAGATGGCAGCTTCCTTGGCTGAAAACGATAGGAGGGTTTACTTACACTTTAAGTAAATTACACATTTTGCATGTACATTTAACAACACAGGTACAAATAACCAGTATAAAACATCAGCAAGACATCTGGTGGACAGAACACAAACAACTAACCTTATCCTCTGCCCTATTGATCCCCATCCCCTGTACAAGGCCCTGCTGACGTCCCATCCTCTGACCCCTGACATTTTTTACTGCACCTCCACATGAGACAGGCTAGATTAGAACCCGAATGTCATGATCTCTACCTCTTGGGTGAATGTACCCCTACGCTTGTGCCAGAATAAATAAAATTAGTGAAAAGGTGTGATTCTTTAAAGTGAGCGTGCAATTCCTTAGGCTTTACTGCTCCGTGAGTTCCTTCTATTACACTGGTGGTGGGGGTCCCCTTCTGCTGATCCAGGTCCAGGTACCTCCACTACTATCCACCTCCGTACTGCTAGATCCTCCTCCAGGAACTTCCACACAGCTCTCTCTGCTCAGCAGCTGCACCCATCTCCCTCTTCCAGATGAGCGTGATCTTGGGGAAAACTGCACTTTGGTTTCACTTTATGCATAGTGCACTTTAGTTACCATATATATTAGGGATATGTGGTAACCTCACATGGATACTGTTAGCCCCCAAATAGTGTGGTTTGTCACGGACCCCAACAATATTATAGGGGGCTACTTAATATTAATTTTTCAAAACTTTTGGTTAGTTTGATATGATTTGATATGTTGTAAATGTGTAGTTTTGCAATGGAGGTGGGGCAAATTTAAACCAAACCCATATATTGTAATATTCATTTACGCAATACAGAGGAATTGCACGCTCACTTTAAAGAATCACACCTTTTCACTAATTTTATTTATTCTGGCACAAGCGTAGGGGTACATTCACCTAAGGGATACACATTTAGCTCCTTTCGTTTTATACATTTATTTATATGTCTCTGTGATTTTTAATTAACATCTAATGGTAATAGGGCAGCGCCAATTCCCCAGATCTCTTCTTTTAATACTTCCAATTAACTCCTATTAGGAATTAATTAAGGGGAGGCTTCAGCCCTTCTATAATATTTTCCTAAGCGCGGACTTCTAATTTAGTATGATCTCTACCTCGCCCAATCAAAGAATGCCAGGTAGACATAGAGAAAAAACAATAAGAAGACAAGCAATAAGACATAACAGGAGACAGGGAAAATGAGACATATAATGAACTGGAGAAACTTGGCAAGAGAAAACAGAGAAAATTGTATAGACTTGCAGCACCCTCCTGGATAGGTGCTAGGATTAATTAGATTTAGATCTGGCTCACTGTGTTCAGTGCAGTGGTGTCACCTGGTGCGATAAAATATGGTGTCACTCCCCCTTAATAATTAAATAATCTCACCCCCCCAGCCTGCCACGGTGCTCTGACCTGACGCGGAGTGACAGCAGGACAGAGCAGTAGACACTGGGCAGGCTAGCTGATTGGGCTCTATTATGTCTAGCCTGCCACAGTACCCTGAAGGGTGCTGGGCAGGCTAGTTTTGGGCCAGCAGTGCATGGTCACGGTGCACACCCTATATCCACGTGCTGTCAAGGATCGGGGTGACACCATTGCGGTTGAATATCAAAGTAGATGGGATCCCTGTCCCCAGGGAATATGGGGTCCCTGTCCCCAGGGAATATGGGGTCCCTCTCCCCAGGGGTGATGGTGGTCCCTGTCCCCAGGAAATATGGGGTCCCTGTCCCCAGGGGAGATGGTGGTCCCTGTCCCCAGGAAATATGGGGTCCCTGTCCCCAGGGGAGATGGTGGTCCCTGTCCCCAGGGAAGATGGGGTTCCTATTCCCAGAGGAGATGGCGGTCCCTGTCCCAAGGGCATATGGGGTTCCTGTCCCCAGGGTATATGGGGCTCCTGTCCCCAGAGGAGATGGGGTTCCTCTCCTCAGAGGAGATGGTGGTCCCTGTCCCTAGGGAATATGGGGTTCCTGCCCCATAGGAGAGGGGGTGGGGTAAGGAATGGTGTATGGGGGGATGGGATTGTCTCACTTACTATGACCATTGTGCAGTGTAGTTAATGCAGTGCAGTACTAGATCTCAGCCAGCGTGGTCTGGCTGTGCCTGCTGTGGCTGGCTGCCCTCCAAGCACTTGTCCATAGTCGCTTTGTCTCCCTCCAGCAGCACAGAGAGGACGATCAGCATCGGAAGCTGCATCTCCACTCCATGGGCTCTCTGAGAGAGTTCTCTGCTTGAAGGGGTGGGGGGACTTCGAGACAAGCCTGTGATGTCCTCCAGTAAGCCTGCCCACACAGGGCTGCATCAGTGTGCTGGAAGTTTGTCAGGCACAGGAGGGCTCTGTCTAAAGGAAGGAATAGATGTAGGGTTGCCACCTCATCCCTTTAAACCCAAACTCATATAAATTACACAGGTTCTGAGGCTAATTTAATGCAGATAAGGCACCAAGTGAGTTTAATTGCCACCTTAATCAGCCACAGAACCTGTGTAATTAATATGTGTTTGGTTTTAAAGGGATGAGGTGGCAACCCTAAATGGATGTGATTTGGCGGGTCCCAGGACAGGGGAAGACACTAGACTGGGCAGCATTCTATGGGGCAGGAGAAAGAATGCCGATGGAGACTGAATAGCGGCTGCCAAAATCTAAAGCAGTGCTTGTCAGTACGCCCTGCTTGTTTTTATGCTTTTTTTCTCAAACAAAAAAGGTTTTATTGAGCATAAGAAATAAGACATACATGTTCCAGAGCAAAACCATTACACAAGACCTTCAGAGTACAACTCACAAGGAATCAATGCATTATACACCACTGTTCACATAAAGCTAAATCTCTTACCTATATATTCAAATAAGACATTACTCAGCCTCTTAAGGTACACCCATACAATCATCAACTGTGAAATACATAAACTACAGGAATAATATGCCTTCTAACGTGTGTTGCGTTTGTTAAAAATATGATTTTTTTTTTTTTTTTAATATTAACCAGTTGCCGACCGCCTAACGCAGATATACTGTGGCAGAATGGCACAGGCAGGCAAAGTCACATACCTGGTACGTGATCTGCCTCCCGCGGGCTGGGGGCGCATCGCGCCCCCCCCCCCGGTGCCCGAGGAGGTCGGCATCGTTGGGGAAGCGATACAGGCTGAAGGGGAGGCCACTCATTCATGGCCACCTCCTCGGGATCACTCCCCACGAATGAAATTCTTCCTCTGCTGCTGTAATGTAAACAACGGCAGAGGAAGTGATGTCATCTCTCCTCGAGCCGGTCTTTTCGTTTCGGCGCCGAGGAGAGAAGACATCAAGTAAGTGCACCAACACAGTAGAACACACTAGGCACACTTTTCACCCCCCAGTCACCCCCAATCACCCCCCGATCACCCCCCTGTACCCCCTGTCACAGTGACACCAATAGCAGGGTTTTTTTTTGCATTGGTGTCAGTTTGTGACAGTTATAAGTGGTAGGGCAGTTAGGGTTAGCCCCCTTTAGGTCTAGGGTACCCCCCTTTAGGTCTAGGGTACCCCCCTAACCCCCCTAATAAAGTTGTAACCCCTTGATCACCCCCCGTCGCCAGTGTCACTAAGCGATCGTTTTTCTGATCGCTGTATTAGTGACACAGGTGACGCTAGTTAGGGAGGTAAGTATATAGGTTCACCGTCAGCGTTTTATAGCGACAGGGACCCCCATATACTACCTAATATAGGTTTTAACCCCCTGACTGCCCCCTAGTTAACCCTTTCACCAGTGAACACCGTATAATTGTTACGGGTGACGCTGGTTAGCTAGTTTGTTTTTTATAGTTTATTATAGTTTCAGGGCACCCGCCGTTTATTAACTTATAAAGGTTTAACCCCCTAATCGCCTGGTGGTGATATAAGTTACGTTTTTAGGGTCAGATAAGGTCTGTGTCGCCCCAGGCAGCGTCAGGTTAGCGCCAGTACCGCTAACACCCAGGCACGCAACATACACCTCCCTTAGTGCTATAGTGTCTGAATGGATCGATATCTGATCCGATCAGATCTATACTAGCGTCCCCAGCAGATTAGGGTTCCCAAAAACGCAGTGTTAGCGGGATCAGCCCAGATACCTGCTAGCACCTGTGTTTTGCCCCTCGGCCCAGCCCTGCCCAGCCCACCCAAGTGCAGTATCGATCGATCACTGACACTTACAAAACACTAAGCACACATAACTGCAGCGTTCGCAGAGTCAGGCCTGATCCCTGAGATCGCTAACAGTTTTTTGGTAGCATTTTGATACAGTTGCTGACAGTCAGGAGCTTTTTTGCCTGTGAGTCTCACTAGTGTACCCCTAAATTTAGAGCCCAAAATGGCAAATCGAAGGTACGCTAGTGAAGAGGCCTACACGTTTCTGAGCATGACAGATAGTGAAGAGGAAGTCACTCATCTGTCAGATTCAGGCTCAGAATACGATCCTGTAGATGACAGCGGCTCCATGACAGACAGCTCTGACGACGGAGTTGTGGTCCCTGCCAAGGTCAGGCGTACCAGACCCCAATCTTCTTCTTCTGTCCTTGAAGTGCAAGAACTGCAGGTCCCTAGTATAGAGCAGAGAAGTACTAGCGCCGCTATTCCTTCTGGTGAACTGGCAAGCACCAGCGGCCTAGTACACCCTGGTCCTATATCCAGCACTGCAGTAACACTTGGTGACATGGTGAGTCCCATAAGTGCAGTTCAAGCTGGCGAGGTGGCAAGCACAAGTAGTGTCCCGCTGCCACCAAGAAGACAAACACAGGCCCGTTGTGCCCATAGTGCCCTTCCTGCTGCATTCGCCAATCCGAATTGGGAACCCACCACTTCTGCCCCACCCATACTTCCCCCATTCACTGGCCAACCAGGCATTCATGTGGAAACAGTTGATTTTACGCCACTAGATTTTTATTCGCTGTTTTTCACCGAAGATCTCTATAGATCTATTGTGGACCAAAGCAATTTGTACGCTGGTCAACACATCGCCACTATTCCCCAGTCCTCCCTTGCCAGAGATTGGAGACCAATTACGGTTTCCGAATTTAAGAGCTTTCTGGGCCTTTCCCTCAACATGGGCATAAATAAAAAGAGTGAGTTGCGGTCATATTGGTCCACTGACCCAATTTACCATATGCCGTGTTCTCTGCCTCCATGGCTAGGGCACGATACGAGCAGATTTTGCAGTTCATGCACTTCAACAACAATGAACTCTGTCGTCCTCGTGGAGACCCTGGATACGATCGGCTCTACAAAATTCGGCCCCTCGTAAACCACTTCAACCAACGTTTTGCAGACTTGTTTACTCTTTACCCATCAAGTTGTCTGCGTTGATGAGTCCCTGATTAAGTTTTCTGGTCGCTTGTCATTCAAACAGTACCTTCCCAGCAAGCGTGCGAGTCAAGATGTATAAGCTCTGTGACAGGGCCACAGGCTATACATGTAGTTTTATGGTTTACGAGGGCAAAGATAGTCACGTAGAGTCGACAAACTGCCCTGACTACATAGGAAGTGCTGGCAAGATTGTGTGGGACTTGGTGTCACCCTTATTCGGAAAGGGGTACCACTTGTACGTGGACAATTATTACACAAGCGTTTTTAGTCACCTTTTTGATCAACAGATTGGAGCATGTGGCACCGTGCGACCTAATCGCCGGGGCTTTCCCCAGCGGCTTGTACATTCCCGTCTTAGGCTGGGGGAGAGAGCCTGCTTGCAGTGTAATAATTTGCTCACTATGAAGTGGAGGGATAATAAGAATGTTTTCGTTCTTACCTCCCTTCATGCAAACACGACGGTCCAAATTACTACGGCGACTGATGTTGTGGAGAAACCCCTCTGTGTCCACGAATAGAACCAAAATATTGGAGGGGTGGACCTCAACGACCAGTTGTTGGCGCCGTACCTAGTTGCCCGTAAGGCCAGACGCTGGTACAAAAAAGTGTCTGTTTATTTATTTCAATTGGCTTTGCTGAACGCTTATGTGCTATACATAGCTTCAGGATGGACTGGATCCTTCCTTAAATTCCAGGAAGAGATTGTCAGAGCCCTTCTGTTTCCAGATGGTGCTCCACCTCACCTTTCCCAACTAAATGCAGTAAGCCGGCTGCATGAGAGGCATTTTCTTTATGCCCTCCCGAGTACCCCTACCCAACGAGCCCCCCAAAAAAGATGTTGTGTCTGCAGCAAGCGCGGATTTAGGCGTGACACCCGGTATTATTGTCCCTCCTGCCCTGACAATCCTGGTCTTTGCATTGGTGAATGTTTTGAACGCTACCATACACTAGTTGAGTATTAGCGTAGGGTACAGCACTGCACAGACTAGGACACACTTTCACAGGGTCTCCCAAGATGCCATCGCATTTTGAGAGACCCAAACCTGGTACCAGCTACAAAAGTTAAAGTTACAAAAAAAAGTGTAAAAAAACAAAAAAACAAAAAAAAGTAAAAAAAAAAAAACAAAAAAACAAAAAAAAATATAAAATAATAAAAACCAAAAATAGTTGTCATTTTATTGTTCTCTCTCTCTATTCTCTCTCTATTGTTCTGCTCTTTTTTACTGTATTCTATTCTGCAATGTTTTATTGTTGTTATGTTTTTATCGTGTTTGGTAACGATTTTTTTGTTTTCAGGTACGCCATTCAGCTGCAGAGCGGATTTATTTATCTTGACAGCAACAGCGTTTGCTCCCACGATACATAAAGCCGTGACTCCAGCGCTGTCGGAGGTGATTTCACCACCACAGTTACATACTTCAGCATATATGCCGAAGCGTGGGGGCAGCAGTGGGTGGAGGAGCGATTTGCTCCTGCCTTTTGCGGGAGGATGCCCCCATGCTTCGGCATATATATATTTTAGGCACAGGTTGCGTTTAAATGTTTTATTTTTTACTATGTTTTTTTTGTATTTGCTTTGCAGGTATGGTAAGTCTTACTTTTATACTGTAATGTTACTTTGTTTTATTGTTAACCATCATTTGCTTAGCTGGTACGCCATTCAGCTGCAGAGCGGATTTATTTATCTTGACAGCAACAGCGTTTGCTCCCACAATACATAAAGCCGTGACTCCAGCGCTGTCGGAGGTGATTTCACCACCACAGTTACATACTTCAGCATATATGCTGAAGCGTGGGGGCAGCAGTGGGTGGAGGAGCGATTTGCTCCTGCCTTTTGGGGGAGGATGCCTCCATGCTTCGGCATATATATATTTTAGGCACAGGTTGTGTTTAAATGTTTTATTTTTTACTATGATTTTTTTGTATTTGCTTTGCAGGTATGCTAAGTCTTATGCCCCGTACACATGGTCGGATTTTCCGATGGAAAATGTCCGATCGGAGCGTGTGATTTTCCGACACACAAAGTTTGAGAGCAGGCTATAAAATTTTCCGACAACAAAATCCGTTGTTGGAAATTCCGATCGTGTGTACACAAATCCGACGGACAAAGTGCCACGCATGCTCAGAATAAATAAAGAGATGAAAGCTATTGGCCACTGCCCCGTTTATAGTCCCGACGTACGTGTTTTACGTCACCGCGTTCAGAACGATCAGATTTTCCGACAACTTTGTGTGACCGTGTGTATGCAAGACAAGTTTGAGCCAACATCCGTCGGAAAAAATCCTAGGATTTTGTTGTCGGAATGTCCGATCAATGTCCGACCGTGTGTACGGGGCATTACTGTTATACTGTAATGTTACTTTGTTTTATTGTTAACCATCATTTGCTTAGCAGGTACGCCATTCAGTTGCAGCGCTGATTTATTTATCTTGACAGCAACGGCGTTTGCTCCCACGATACATAAAGCTGTGACTCCAGCACTGTCGGAGGTGATTTCACCAGCACAGTTACATACTTCAGCATATATGCTGAAGCGTGGGGGCAGCAGTGGGTGGAGGAGCGATTTGCTCCTACCTTTTGCAGGAGGATGCCCCCATGCTTCGGCATATATAAACGGTGCATGTATGCCCATCATTAGAAGTGGGTGGATGAAGGGAGGTATTCTAATGGTGGGCATACCCACCGATCAATATCTTTTTTTCGTTCAGCCCACAGGCTGCATGAAAAAAAAGTTTACAATATATGCCCAACAAGGACCAGCAACATACTGGTATGTTGCTGGACTTTGAGTGGTTATATCAGAATGATGCCTGCAGGTTTAGGTATCATCTTGGTATCATTCTTTTCAGCCAGCGGTCGGCTTTCATGTAAAAGCAATCCTAGCGGCTAATTAGCCTCTAGACTGCTTTTACAGCAGTGGGAGGGAATGCCCCCCTCACCGTCTTCCATGTTTTTCTCTGGCTCTCCTGTCCCAACGGGGAACCCGAGAATGCAGCCGGTGATTCGGCCAGCTGACCATAGAGCTGATCAGAGACCAGAATGGCTCCAATCATCTCTATGGCCTAAGAAACCGGAAGCTATGAGCATTTCATGACTTAGATTTCGCCGGATGTAAACAGCGTCATTGGGAAATTGGGAAAGCATTTTATCACACCGATCTTGGTGTGGTCAGATGCTTTGAGGGCAGAGGAGAGATCTAGGTTCTAACAGACCCCAATTTTTTCAAAAAAGAGTACCTGTCACTACCTATTGCTATCATAGGGGATATTTACATTCCCTGAGATAACAATAAAAATGATTAAAAAAATTAAAAAATTAAAGGAACAGTTTAAAAATAAGATAAAAAAGCAAAAAAATAATAAAGGAAAAAAAAAAAGCACCCCTGTCCCCCCCCTGCTGTCACGCAAAGGCGAACTCAAGCGTCGGTCTGGCTTCAAATGTAAACAGCAATTGTACCATGCATGTGAGGTATCACCGTGAAGGTCAGATTGAGAGCAGTCATTTTAGCAGTAGACCTCCTCTGTAAATCTAAAGTGGTAACCTGTAAAGGCTTTTAAAGGCTTTTAAAAATGTATTTAGTTTGTCACCACTGCACGTTTGTGCGCAATTTTAAAGCATGTCATGTTTGGTATCCATGTACTCGGCCTAAGATCATCTTTTTTATTTCATCAAACATTTGGGCAATATAGTGGGTTTTAGTTCATTAAAATTTAAAAAAGTGTGTTTTTTCCCCCAAGAAATGCATTTGAAAAATCGCTGCGCAAATACTGTGTGAAAAAAAAAATTAAACACCCACCATTTTAATCTGTAGGGCATTTGCTTTAAAAAAATATATAATGTTTGGGGGTTCAAAGTAATTTTCTTGCAAAAAAAAAAAATTTTTTCATGTAAACAAAAAGTGTCAGAAAGGGCTTTGTCTTCAAGTGGTTAGAAGAGTGGGTGATGTGTGACATAAGCTTCTAAACGTTGTGCATAAAATGCCAGGACAGTTCAACCCCCCCCCCCCCAAATGACCCCATTTTGAAAAGTAGACACCCCAAGCTATTTGCTGAGAGGCATGTCGAGTCCATGGTATGTTTTATATTGTGACACAAGTTGCGGGAAAAAGACACAAAGACACATGTTTTTTTTTTTTTTTTTGCACAAAGTTGTCACTAAATGATATATTGCTCAAACATGCTATGGGAATATGTGAAATTACACCCCAAAATACATTCTGTTGCTTCTCCTGAGTACAGGGATACCACATGTGTGAGACTTTTTGGGAGCCTAGCCGTGTACGGGACCCCGAAAACCAAGCACCGCCTTCAGGCTTTCTAAGGGCGTAAATTTTTGATTTCACTCTTCACTGCCTATGACAGTTTCGGAGGCCATGGAATGCCCAGGTGGCACAAAACCCCCCAAATGACCCTATTTTGGAAAGTAGACACCCCAAGCTATTTGCTGAGAGGTATAGTGAGTATTTTGCAGACCTCACTTTTTTTCGCAAAGTTTTGAAAATTGAAAAAAGAAAAAAAATGTTTTTTTCTTGTCTTTCTTCATTTTCAAAAACAAATGAGAGCTGCATAATACTCACCACACCTCTCAGCAAATAGCTTGGGGTGTCCACTTTCCAAAATGTGGTCATTTGGGGGGGTTTGTGCTTTCTTGGCATTTTATGGCCTCCGAAACTGTGATAGGTAGTGAGGAGTGAATCAAAAATTTACGCCCTTAGAAATCCTGAAGGCGGTGATTGGTTTTTGGGGCCCCGTATGAAGCTAGGCTCCCAAAAAGTCCCACACATGTGGTATACCCGTACTCAGGAGAAGCAGCAGAATGTATTTTGGGGTGTAATTCCACATATGCCCATAGCATGTTTGAGCAATATATCATTTAGTGACAACTTTGTGCAAAAAAAAAAAAAATTGGTCACTTTCCCACAACTTGTGTCAAAATATAAAATATTCCATGGACTCAACATGCCTCTCAGCAAATAGCTTGGGGTGTCTACTTTCCAAAATGGGGTCATTTGTGGGGGGGGGGGGTTGTGCCATCTGGGCATTTTATGGCCTTCAAAACTGTGATAGGTAGTGAGGAGTGAAATCAAAAATGTATGCCCTTAGAAATCCTGAAGGCGGTGCTTGGATTTGGGGCCCTGTACGCGGCTAGGCTCCCAAAAAGTCCCACACAGGTGGTATCCCCGTACTCAGGAGAATCAGCAGAATGTATTTTGGGGTGCAATTCCACATATGCCCATGGCCTGTGTGAGCAATATATCATTTAGTGACAACTTTGTGCAAACAAAAAAAAAAAGTTTGTCATTTTCCTGCAACTTGTGGCAAAATATAAAATATTCCATGGACTCAACATGCCTCTCAGCAAATAGCTTAGGGCGTCTATTTTCCAAAATGGGGTCATTTGGGGGGGGGGTTGTACCATCTTGGCATTGTATGGCCTTCAAAACTGTGATAGGTAGTGAGGAGTGAAATCAAAAATGTATGCCCTTAGGAATCCTGAAGGCGGTGCTTGGTTTTCGGGGCCCCGTACGCGGCTAGGCTCCCAAAAAGTCCCACACATGTGGTATCCCCATACTCAGGAGAAGCAGCTAAATGTATTTTGGGGTGCAATTCCACATATGCCCATGGCCTGTGTGAGCAATATATAATTTAGTGACAACTTTTTGTAAATTTTTTTTTTGTCATTATTCAATCACTTGGGACAAAAAAAATGAATATTCGATGGGCTCAACATGCATCTCAGCAATTTCCTTGGGGTGTCTACTTTCCAAAATGGGGTCATTTGGGGGGGTTTTGTACTGCCCTGCCATTTTAGCACCTCAAGAAATGAGATAGGCAGTCATAAACTAAAAGCTGTGTAAATTCCAGAAAATGTACCCTAGTTTGTAGACGCTATAACTTTTGCACAAACCAATAAATATACGCTTATTGACATTTTTTTTACCAAAGACATGTGGCCGAATACATTTTGGCCTAAATGTATGACTAAAATTGAGTTTGTTGGATTTTTTTTATAACAAAAAGTTGAAAACATCATTTTTTTTCAAAATTTTCGGTCTTTTTCCGTTTATAGCGCAAAAAATAAAAACGGCAGAGGTGATCAAATACCATCAAAAGAAAGCTCTATTTGTGGGAAGAAAAGGACGCAAATTTCGTTTGGGTACAGCATTGCATGACCACGAGATTAGCAGTTAAAGCGACGCAGTGCCAAATTGTAAAAAGTGCTCTGGTCAGGAAGGGGGTAAATCCTTCCGGGGCTGAAGTGGTTAATCAGACATAAGATACATGGGAAAAAATTACAATAGTGAGTTGGTCAGATTACTGTCAGTTTTTTGGCTTGAGTAGATTTCTCAAACAAATGCTGTTTCATACAATAGGTACTTAGATATCATTGTTGTATTCAAATGACAGTTTTCAACAGGCTATTGTCTCTATAGCTACAGTAAACAAGTAAGAAACTTACTTGTTTGAGGTTCTTTCAGCTCTCAAACTGAAAGAATGACTGTTAGATTACTGTCAGGTGTTGGCTTGAGTAGACAATGGGTACGTAGATACCTTTGTTGTATTCAATTGACAGTTTTCAACAGTCCACTGTTTCTACAGCTACAGTAAACAGGTATGTTTTCTGTTGTTTGGTAACTATTGTAAACAGCCTGACACATAAGGGCCGGTTCACACGGGGGCGACTTGTCAGGCGACCTAGCCGCCTGACAAGTCGCCTCCCGTTCTGTATAATGGAACCGTTCTTGCGTCGCTCCGACTTAGAAGAAAGGTTCCTGTACTACTTTGGGGGCGACTTGCATAGACTTCTATACAGAAGTCGTCTTGCAAGTCGCCCCGGCAGTCGTGTGCAGGTCGCCTCGGTGAGGCGACCTGCAAGTCGTGCCGCGTCTAGTGTGAACCGGCACTAAAAGGGGAATTCAGGCATAAGCTAGGGACACACAGACACAGACACATCATCATGCTTTGTAAGATCAGAAGCCACTCATGATAGAAGAAAGGTGCCTGATGCTCCAGGAGAACCGTTGCCAATGGAGATCACGAACATACAGTAACAGAAGATAAGTAACCTTTAAGTGTATTTGTACTGGTATAGACCATTTGCTAGGCATTTTGCTTGTTATAGATATCTGTCAGTCTTGTATTGTATCCCTAATATTGTAATAGTTTTGTATGTACAGCATTTTTGTATAGTAAAAAGCACATTTACACACTGCAGAAATCTCAGCTTCCTTGCTTATACCACAGAGTAACCTTGCTAGATAGACGCAAGCAAAACAAACGCTAGAATATACGGTCATAAACCGGGTCCCCAGGGGCTAAGACTGGGACATCTAACTTGAGGGACCATAATTTGTCAAATTTTCCCCTTTTACCACTGTGTTGATAAATAAGCTTCTCTAAGCAGAGGTTCTCACCCATTAGAGTAATCCATTCTTGCACCGTGAGAGGTTCTGTGGATTTCCAATGCCTCAAAATCATTTTACAGGCCTGAAAGAGAGATCGAGCAATAGCCTGTCTAGGAAAATCCTTTATTGAGAGAATGTCTAGGACACCCAGTAAGCAATGTTTAGGGTCCAGTGGAATCTGGACCTGGAAAAAAAACCCTCTTCCAATATAAGTGGAGCTTTGGGCATCTCAAAAAAAGGTGTATCAATTCCCCATGATCTCTACAGCATCTAGTACAGGTGGAATCAGATCTCACCTCCATGCTGGCCAACCTGGCTGGTGTATAATGAACTCAGGATTATTTAGAGCTGGGATAGGTGCTGAGCCACATTCAAAGAGCACTGGGGAACCGCCTGGAGGGCTTCCTCTCATTGCTCCTCAGGGCCATTTTTTCGACTGGGCACGCTGGGCAGTTGACCGGGGGCCCCACTTAACTGGAGGGCCCCACCCAGGGCCTATCTTTAGTGCTGCAATCTGCTGCAGAAGACTTGAATTTGACTGACTGCACTGCACTGGTTGCTCGTCACTTGCTAGAATCGCCGGCCGCCCGGCCCCTAGCTAGCAACCAGTGACATCAGACTCAGTCTGAGGCCGCAGCCACCCCAGCATTCACAGCGCAGAACAAGCTCTGCCCACCTCTGCCATTCAGACAGCATGGCTCAGAGGGACCGGAGCGGAGCAAAACTTTCGGTTTCTAAAGAGATGGGTCTAGACGGACAGCGCTGATATTGATAGCTGCCTTGCTGTGACTCACTGCACTGCACCAGGCCGGTGGCCTCAGGTAGGTCCAACTGTCTAAGACTTAAGCAAGTTCAAGTTATGCCCATTAAAAGCAACCATTGACTGTGCCCATCAAACACAGCCACTGTGCCCATCAAAAGCTGCCAATGTACCCATCAAACACAGCCACTGTGCCCATCAAACACACCACTGTGCCCATCAAACACACCATTGTGCCCATCAAACACAGCCACTGTGCCCATCAAAAGTTGCCACTGTGCCCATCAAACGCAGCCACTGTGCCCATCAAACACACCACTGTGCCCATCAAACACAGCCACTGTGCCCATCAAAAGTTGCCACTGTGCCCATCAAACGCAGCCACTGTGCTCAAATGCAGCCACTGTGCCCATCAAAAGCTGCCACTGTGCCCATCAAACGCAGCCACTGTGCCATTAAATGCAGCCACTATGCCATTCAAATGCTGCAACTGTGCCCATCAAACACAGCCACTGTGCCATTAAACGCAGCCACTGTGCCCATCAAAGCTGCCACTGTGCCCATCAAAAGCTGCCACTGTGCCCATCAAACACAGCCACTGTGCCATTAAACACAGCCACTGTGCCCATCAAAATCTGCCACTGTGCCCATCAAAAGCTGCCACTGTGCCCATCAAACACAGCCATTGTGCCCATCAAACACAGCCACTGTGCTCAAATGCAGCCACTGTGCCCATCAAAAGCTGCCACTGTGCCCATCAAACGCAGCCACTGTGCCATTAAATGCAGCCACTATGCCATTCAAATGCTGCAACTGTGCCCATCAAACACAGCCACTGTGCCATTAAACGCAGCCACTGTGCCCATCAAAGCTGCCACTGTGCCCATCAAAAGCTGCCACTGTGCCTATCAAACACAGCCACTGTGCCATTAAACACAGCCACTGTGCCCATCAAAATCTGCCACTGTGCCCATCAAAAGCTGCCACTGTGCCCATCAAACACAGCCATTGTGCCCATCAAACACAGCCACTGTGCCCATCAAATGCAGCCACTGTGCCCATGAAACGCAGCCACTGTTCCATTAAATGCAGCCACTGTGCCATTAAATGCAGCCACTGTCCCCTTCAAACACTGCCACTGTGCCCATCAAAAGCACAATGGGGCAGCAGCGTTTGAACTGGCTTTCACTCATGTGTATAGAAAATGACATCCTAAAAAACACTGGCTTCAAGCCAATTATAAAGGAATTCTCTACAAAGAAGTATCGCAAATTTAATAAATAATTAGTGCTTTTGTACTGTCTCATTTCAATCTGTAATTTCTTGTTTTTCAATTTCTTGCTTTTCAAGCTCATGTTATATTGTCCAACGTTGTGTTAATGTTTAAACACTGATTTTGTTGGAAGCGCCAATAAATATAGCCTTATTGATAATTTGCATTTTTATTCTCGTGCGTGATTGTGTAGACAGGGCCCCAGTGCACTGTATTGCCTGGGGGCCTATAATGCTCTTAAAATGGCCCTGTTGCTCCTCTTCAAATGCTCCAACCTCTTGCTCCCATTGAGACTCCGCATTGAAAGGCGAGTCCTGTAGGAAAAAAATTAAGTATCACAGCATAACAGCAAGATACAAACCCTTTTATACAGTATGTGGTGACCTCAAACAGGTAATTAAAGACAGAAGTATAATCTAAAGACCATTGATCCACTCCCCCCTAGGCGCTGACTGCATGTTGGAGTTGCAAGTAATAGAAGTCCATAGATGAAGGGAGTGTAAAGTTCTCTTGAAGTTTCGAGAAAGACCTTAATTTTCCATTTCGAAAAATGTGGGACATATGGGAGATGCCAAACTGTTTCCACTTTGTGCCATATTGCAGTTTCGCTATTTCCTATAAATAGTTATTTTCCCAGATGGGGCAATATCTAGTAAACCCATTGACACCTTTCATCATCCTAACCTTGTTCCAAATCCTCTGCATAAGGGTGTACGTAGGGTAGAGTTTGTTAGATTTGTTGAAATTTAAGGCCTCCAATCCATCTGCCACCCTCCAGCCAGTCATAAAACTAAGTAGCTTAGAGGAGGAGTCTAGTAAGTTCAGCTCCAAGTCCTGCGGTGGGCGTATGACTCTCACTATATGTTGCAGTTGTGGGGCTAAGTGATAGAGCCATGGATTGGGCAACGCCAATCCTCCAGCTTCTTTTGGACGCTGCAGGTACTCCAGTTTTATTCTAGCAGGCTTAGAGTGCCAGATTAGGGATTAATAGTTCTGCACTTTTTTTACAGAATCACCATAGGGGAATTATGCCGCACATAGAGCAACTTTGGCATTAAAATCATTTTTTATGAGATTTATCCTTCCCACTGAAGACAGTTTGAGCCTAGTCCATATCTTAACCCTATCGCAACAGCAATTGAGCAAAGGGGTCAGGTTTAGTCTGACATAGTCTAATTGGCACGGGGTGATCTGTATTCCCAAATATCTTAAAGACGCGGAGAACTGTATATCCTGTATCATCAATAAAGGGGGGTCAGGTGACTTATCTAATAACATTATTGAGGACTTTGTCCAATTTATGACCACTCCAAATTGCCCTATAACCGTCATAGCCTCCTTTAAGGAAGTGGATGTATCAACCAGGAACAACAAAGTGTCATTGGCGTACATCATTAATTTTTCATGCAGTTCTCTATAATGAAAACCCTGTATTAGTGCATTGGAGCGGATGCATTAGAAAGGGCAGCTAGGCGTTCGATGGCCAGGGCAAACAAAACGGGAGATAGAGGGCAACCCTGCCTTGTGCCTCTATGTAAGCTGAAGCTACGTGAAATCCATCCCCCCTCCTATTATGTTGTACCGCTACAGGGGCACAATATAATAGTTGGACCCAAGAAATAAACCGATTCCCAAACCCAAATTTACGCATAACTGCCCAGAGATGCCCATTCAATGCTAACAAAAGCTTTGTGGGCATCAAGGGACAGTAATGCTCAATCCCCTTTGTTATCTGCTGGAGACCGAATATTAATGAAAATTTGAAGCAGGTTGATAGCAGTCGATTTTTGGGGCATGAATCTGGATTGGTCTGAATAATAGTGGAGATTACTTTGTTTAAGCGTAAAGCTAAAACCTTTGCCAGAATTTTTACATCATTTTGCAGAAGGGAAATAGGTTTATATGAGCCCAGGTCAAGAGGGTCTTCATTCGGCTTTAGTATCAATATGATATTGGCCCTAGTCATAGACAGTGGAAGCCTACAATTTTCCTGTGCTTCATTGAACACCTTCCACAGTTTAGGAAGTATACTTTCTGCATATTGCTTATACACCTCGATGAGTATCCCATCTCCAGGGGCCTTAGAATTAGGGAACAAACTGGTCACCAACTGTAATTTCTTTAAAGTCAGGGGGCATCCACTTGCCTCCTGGAGGAGGCAGACATACCAGGTAGTGGGACAGTATCAAGATAATCGTTCAGAGATTCTAACGAATAAGTTTGTTTGGATACAAAGAGGGGTAGTAGTCTACTAGTTCTATCATCTGATCTGGGGAGTTAGTCACTAATCTAGTATGCGTGCGCAATACCCCAATGGAGGGGGATACTTGCTGGGAATTAGCTATTTTTGCTAAAAGGCGACCAGTGTACTTACCTTCTGCGTAAAAGGCCAACCTATTGAAAAACCTCTTTCACTCCGCTGCTGAAGCAGTAGTACAATATACAGCCTCTTGGGCTGACAGCCATGCCTCCCTATTAGCATCTGTTGGGTTAGCAATGAAGTTGGCCTCCAAGTCACCTGCCATCCACTCCATTCCCTCCCTCTGGGAATTCGTGTTCCGCTTGATGGCTTGAATCTCTTTAATAAAGATTCCTAAAAAGGACTCCCAAGCACTATCTGCACTCACAACATCAGCATGATTACGCCAGAATTCTATATTTGGGAACTCAATTTGCTCATGAGAAGGGAAGAGTTGGAGCCAGAAGGCATTCAACTTCCAGGGAGCCTTGGCCACAGTGGAGGGAGGGCAAATTTCTAATTGCACAATCAATGGGGAGTGATTCGATATACTTCTAAGGGCTTATGTGTCCTCCAAAATATGTCGTTCAGCCACAAAGGAGCATAGGTCTATACGTGACAATGAGGAGTAACTCCTGGAAAAACATGAGAATTGCTTCACCCCGGATGTTTTACACACCACGGATCTTTCCATCCCACTTCATCTATGAATTTTTTAAGGGCAGTACAGTGAGTCCCACTCCCCACTGCGACAGGAAGGTGATTATCTAGAACCGGGTCTGTATAACAATTGAAATCTCCCAAGACATAAAGCGGCACCTCGGGATATTTCATTTGGTATTCCACTAGAGCTCCAAGTATCTGATTATTATACACTGGTGATATATAAACAAATGCAAGAAAACATTAAATCAGAGTTCCACCCATTTAAAAGTCAGCAGCTACAAAAAGTGTAGCTGCTGACTTTTAATAAACAGACACTCACCTGTCCCATGGTCCAGTGATGCGGCCACCCGAAGCCTCGCTTCTCTCCCCCTCCTCTCTACGGCATTGCAAGTGCGGGCGCCTGGCTGTGGCTTCACAGCCGGGCATGCACTGCATATGCGCGATCCGTTATGAATGGCCGGGTAATCTTCTGGGACCTGTGACGCATCCCAGAAGATTGCAGGGAGGGAGGGGGGAGAGGTGAACTTCCTTCCAGTGCCGCAGCACCAGAAGAGGAAGTGGGAGCTGGGTACCTGTGAAAACTAGGTTCCCACTTCCCCTCCAAAAAAAATGACATGCAAAATGTAGCATATCAGGGGGTCGTGAGTACTTAAAATGGAAGTTCCATTTGTGGGTGGAACTCCGCTTTAAGGGAATACAAACGGCATAGTAAAAAAACATATATACCCTCATCAGCCAGCACAGAATCAAGCTCCTCATAGTCTAAGGAACCCCTAGAGTACAAGATGTGAGTGGAGTGGTATTCCCTTCCCACCCAAGGTTTAAACAGGTAACAGAATCAGCTGAGAGATGGGTCTCTTGTAAGGCACAAATAGCAGGTAAGTGTTTTCGAAGCAAGGAAGACACCATGGTGCGTTTTAAAGGGTCGTGTATCTCCCTAATGTTCCAAGAAAGCACGCTCATTGTAAGGGAATAGGTATGTAAATTGCATGATAAGAGATTGTGTTCCACATTGGGTGACAAAGGGGTCTTTCCCACAGGTACAAACCCAAAATTCAGTGGTGACGACCGAGTCTGCTTGTTAAGAGCAATCATTATTGTGGTTATATTGAAAACATTCTGATGCGCTGGAACAACCGTGCCAAGGAAACCAACTCAGTAAGCACAACGGTGCTCCAAACTGTTGCAACTTGCCATAATGTTGAAGGTGAATGGCCTGCGAAGGCCATTTAACATTTAGGACCTGAGTAGAGTGCAAAACTAAGCCCCCGAATTGTCAACAGGACTCCTAAAACTATACGGGACAACAGATCCTATCTACCGCCCGTATGGCCACTAACAGCGGAAACAAAGTCTTGAATAATCAGTAATAGGAGAATTTCCATGAAAAAAAAAAAAACTCAGTTCCGAACCCACTTTTTGTAAAGTAAATTATTGTATGTGTAGCAAAGTCCCGGGGCCCCTGAAACCCAATGGGGACCTACAGAGTTAAGGACAGGTGACATCCTTCAGTGTAGAGTGGTTTACCAAGCATGGTGGGTGTAATGCAAGATGAACAGGTGGGCGCCAAACACTTTTTGAATGCAAAGAGATTTATTGTCTCTTAAACAGAACTGTGGGAGAGAGGATTAGGGCCAGGACACCCTTAGGTAGATGCGGTGTTAATTGGCAGACTCCGAGACTTCTATAGGTAGACAGCTATACAGGTGACAGCCTCCAGCCACTTCTGTATAGGTAGGACCGCTGTCTCCTATGGCAACAATCTTGTAGCTGTTACTAACGGTAAAAATTATTCAACTTTCTGCAGAACGAACAGTTCTCTTTACCCCACATTCATTCACTGTGGATCTTCACTCAACGAGCTCCCAGTCTCTCTCACTAGACTTCAGATCCACCAGCCACTGCATCCCCTGAGCTCTTTCACTGTAGCACTCAGTATCTTCCTCAAGCGTCACCCCTGCTTCACTGCTGGGTCCCTGCCTTGGCACGCACAGATACTCCTCAAGCTTCACCCCTGCTGACACGTTAGATCCCTGGCTTGGCACTCCATAAGCATTACCTCTGCTGTCCCACTGGGTCCCTAACTTGGCACTTGCTGATGCTTTCCCACTTCTTCACCTTCCCGGGTTGGAAAAAAGTCTGCTCTGGTACTGGCCTGCAAGGTGGATGGTCCCTTTGTGGCAACAGCTTCCTCTCTACCTCCGGTCATGACAGGTTCCCCGGCCGGTTAAACCGTTACTTTGAGTTGGATTACAAGCCCGCAGTCCCAACCCTGTACTACTTTTAGATAGGCTCTTAGATAGCCTAGCAGCCAGATGTCCCCGGGATAGGCCTTAGGTTTCTGGCCTAGCAGCCCGGGGCAAAACAACACACGTCCACCCAGACAGCCGTCCAGGTGGCACAGAATCTGACTCCACCCAAATAAATAGATTCTCCCAGCAGGCCAAGGGACCCAAGAAAATTCCTGCCCTTTGGCTGAGACACCCCATTACATAATTACATAGTAGGTGAGGTTGAAAAAAGACACAAGTCCATCAAGTCCAACCTATGTGTGTGATTGTACTGTTTGTCAGTATTACATTGTATATCCCTGTATGTTGTGGTCGTTCAGGCGCTTATCTAGTTTTTTAAAACTATTGATGCTCCCCACTGAGACCACCGCCTGTGGAAGGGAATTCCACATCCTTGCCGCTCTTTCAGTAAAGAACCCTCTACATAGTTTAAGGTTAAACCTCTTTTCTTTTAATTTTAGTGAGTGGCCACGTGTTTTTTTAAACTCCCTTCCACGAAAAAGTTTTATCCCTATTGTGGGGTCCCCAGTACGGTATTTGTAAATTGAAATCATATCCCCTCTCAAGTGTCTCTTCTCCAGATAGAAGTTCAGTGCTTGCAATCTTTCCTCATAACTAATATCCTCCAGACCCTTTATTAGCTTTGTTAGCCCTCTATGTACTCGCTCTATTTCCAGTACATCCTTCCTGAGGACTGGTGCCCAGAACTGGACAGCATACTCTAAGTGTAGCCGGACCAGAGTCTTGTAGAGCGGGAGAATTATCATTTTATCTCTGGAGTTAATCCCCTTTTTAATGCATGCCAATATGCTGTTTGCTTTGTTAGCAGCAGCTTGGCATTGCATGCCATTGCTGAGCCTATCATCTGCTAGGACCCCCAGGTCCTTTTCCATCCTAGATTCCCCACAGAGGTTCTCCCCCCAGTGAGTAGATTGCATTCATATTTTTGCCACCCAAATGCATTATTTTACATTTTTCTACATTAAACCTCATTTACCATGTAGTTGCCCACCCCATTAATTTGTTCAGATCTCGTTGCAAGGTTTCCACATCCCGCAGAGAAGTTATTGCCCTGCTTAACTTAGTGTCGTCTGCAAATACAGGGATTGAACTGTGTACCCCATCCTTCAGGTCGTTTATGAACAAATTAAATAGGATTGGTCCCAGCACAGAACCCTGAGGGACCCCACTACCCACCCCTCACAATTGCAAGTACTCCCCATTTATTACCACCCTCTGAACTCACCCTTGTAGCCAGTTTCCAATCCATGTACTCACCCTATGGTCCATGTCAATGGTAACATTCATTCCTAATCTGTCCTTGCAATGCCCTTGTCTTATCTATTGTAACCAGATACCCGGCGATCTAGTGACAGTAGAGAGAAGTGCAGCAATTCCAGAATTAGGGTGAAATCAATTGACCTCCTATTAATTGGCCAAGGTAACTATCACTTGGCAAATAAATTTAATAGCAACCCTGCCTACACATCAGGGTGCTACATCTGTTTCCAGAGCATATTGGGAAGCTTGTCTAGTATGTCACTGATTCTGCTCAATGCAGCTGTGGTTCTCTCTCTTATCTTTTGTATACCCTGTCTGATCAGGCTGACTTCCTCTTTTAAGCCAAAGACTTTCCTGGCCTGCCTCAGGACATCCTGTAAGCCTGGGTACCTGCCCAAGAACCGCTGCACCACTAAGTTAAGGACGTGAGCCAAACAAGGCACATGGGTCAGTTGTCCCTGTTGGAGGGTGGAGAGGAGGTTGGTGCCATTGTTGCAAACCACCATTCCTGTCTTAAGCTGGCGTGGCGTCAACCACCTCTGAACCTGCCCCTGCAGAGCTGACAGAATCTCTGCCCCAGTGTGGCTCCTGTCCCCCAAGCACACCAGCCCAAGCACCTCATGGCATCTTTTTGCCTGCGTGCTTGCGTAGCCCCTTGAACACCTACGAAGCACCGCTGGTTCCCGAGGACAAATCAGTACAAGAAGAGGCCATGGAGGAAGAAGAAGAGGAGGGAGTGGAGGAGAGAGGTGTGGCAGAATCACCACTAGTAGAATTTTGGAGGCATGGTGGCGGAACAACCTCCAACACTACTGCACCCTGTCCTGCATCCTTCCCAGCTGCCAAAAGAATCACCCAGTGTGTGGTGAAAGATAGGTAACGTCCCTGTCCATGCCTGCTGGACCATAAGTCAGCGGTAATATGCACCTTACCGCTGACCGCCCTGTCCAGTGAGGCATGGACATTGCCTTCCACATGTCGATAGGGAGCCGGATTTGCCTTCCGTGAAAAAAAGTGGCATTTGGGAACCTGCCACTGAGGTACCGCACATTCCACAAACACACCGAAGGGTGGCAGAGTCTACCAACTTAAAAGGCAGCAGTTGAAGTGCTAGCAATTTAGCCAAGCTAGCATTCAACCGCTGGGCATGTGGATGGCTGGGAGCAAACTTCTTTCGCCGGTGGAGCAACTGGGGTAGGGAAATCTGCCTGCTAGAATCGGACATTGGTGTACCGATAGCAGATTTCCCGCAAGTACTTGGCAGTGGCACACCTAATTCTACACCTTCATTCCTCTCAGTGCAGGTTTCTGAGAGGATGAAGGTATAGTGGGGTTGGAGATCCCAGCTGATGAGGAGGAGCAAGAAGAGGTCCACCTTGTTCTTTGGTGTGGGTCTTTTAGGTAGTGTTGCCAACGGGCTGCATGGGAGCTCTACATATGTCTGATTAAGCATGTGGTGCCCAAGCACTTGCTGTCTAGTCCACGCGTGATACACTTCAGCCAAATGTTGCAAATAGCAACGGTGCGATCTGCTGCACACATCTCAAAAAAGGCCCACATCGAAGAACTTTTGGAATAATGCGCGGCGTCACCAGTGCCCTGCACTTGCGGAGCTCTGCGGTGTGATACAGTCGGTTGGCTGCCCTTAAGCTGGCCCCTGGAGGGCATCCTGTCTCATTGGAGATGTCCCTCCTCCTCAGCCTCCTCCTCCTCTCTCCTATCAGGCACCCACGTAGAGTCAGTGAGCTCATCATCCCCTTCCTCCTCGTCACTGGAGCAAACCTGGCAGTATTCTACAGCTGGGGGAACATGACTGCCAGTTTGTTGTCCTTCTTGGGCAACCCCTCTCTCTGGGCTCACGTTACTGCCTTCCTCAAGCTGGGTACCATCATCGGAGCCTTCAAAACGCTGCACATCTTCCTGCAGCATGAACCAGACACTGTGGTCGAACAGTTGGGGGGACTGCTCCGGTGGGGAAGGAGTAACTGATAATGACCTCGAGTCCAAGGAATAGGCCACTTTGGCACCTGCATTGACAGCCAAGATAGCCTGGGTGACAGAGGATGAGGAGGATGGGGACGGCTTGGTCATCCACTCTACCAACTCTTCGGCATGTTGTGGCTCAACACGGCCAGCTGCCGAGAAAAAGGGCAAGCATGCCCCACGGCCACGTGCTGATGAGGATGCACCGTGTCCACGACCAGCACTGTTGCCTCTAGACACAGAGCCTGCTTGTCCTCTTTTATTGGCCTGTGACTGTCTGCCTCTCCTTGTTGGCCTTCCAGACATACTGTCTTTGATGTATGGGAATAGGTACACAAGGAATGGCCTGCAGTGAGATGTAGCTGCACAAAGCTGGGATGTATATATATACTGATTATACTGCAGCTAGCTGAATCACCTGCCTGCCTGTAGTATTATTAGAAAGAGAACACCAGCAATTGTCTGCAGTTAGCTTTAGTTGCACACTGTGCCCAGTATACAGTACACTAATATACTGCAGCTAGCTGAATCAACTGCCTGAGGTATTATTAGGAAGAGAACACCAGCAACTGTCTGCAGTTAGCTTTAGTTGCACACTGTGCACAGGATACAGTACATTGACTGAAAATACTGCAGCTGCCTGCCTGAGGTATTATTAGAAAGAGAACACCAGCAGTTGTCTGCAGTTAGCTTTAGTTGCACACTGTTTACAGGATACAGTACACTGACTGAAAATACTGCAGCTGCCTGCCTGTAAGTATATTAAGAAGAGAACACCAGCAATTGGCTGCAGTTAGCTTTAGTTGCAGACTGTGCCCAGTATACAGTACACTAATATACTGCAGCTAGCTGAATCAACTGCCTGCCTGAGGTATTATTAGGAAGAGAACACCAGCAATTGTCTGCAGTTAGCTTTAGTTGCACACTGCACAGTATAGAGTACACTGACTGAAAATACTGCAGCTGCCTGCCTGAGGTACTGTATTATTAGAAAGAGAATACCAGCAATTGTCTACAGTTAGCTTTAGTTGCACACTGCATAGGATACAGTACACTGACTGAAAATACTGCAGCTGCCTGCCTGTAAGTATATTAGCAAGAGAACACCATCAATTGGCTGCAGTTAGCTTTAGTTGCACACTGTGCACAGGATACAGTACACTGACTGAAAATACTGCAGCTGCCTGCCTGAGGTATTATTAGAAAGAGAACACCAGCAATTGTCTGCAGTTAGCTTTAGTTGCACACTGTGCACAGGATACAGTACACTGACTGAAAATACTGCAGCTGTCTGCCTGAGGTATTATCAGAAAGAGAACACCAGCAATTGTCTGCAGTTAGCTTTAGTTGCACACTGTGCACAGGACACATTACACTGACTGAAAATACTGCAGCTGCCTGCCTGTAAGTATATTAGGAAGAGAACACCAGCAATTGGCTGCAGTTAGCTTTAGTTGCACACTGTGCGCAGGATACAGTACACTGACTGAAAATACTGCAGCTGTCTGCCTGTAAGTATATTAGGAAGAGAACACCAGCAATTGGCTGCAGTTAGCTTTAGTTGCACACTGTGCGCAGGATACAGTACACTGACTGAAAATACTGCAGCTTTCTGCCTGTAAGTATATTAGGAAGAGAACACCAGCAATTGGCTGCAGTTAGCTTTAGTTGCACACTGTTTGCAGGATACAGTACACTGACTGAAAATACTGCAGCCGCCTGCCTGTAAGTATATTAGGAAGAGAACACCAGCAATTGGCTGCAGTTAGCTTTAGTTGCACACTGTGCGCAGGATACAGTACACTGACTGAAAATACTGCAGCTGCCTGCCTGGAAGTATATTAGGAAGAGAATAACAAGAAAAGATCTAGCTAAACTGAATACAGTGTATATATATAATTATATATACAATATCTGGGATGCATATATATATATACACAATACACTGACTGCAGCTAACTGACTCGTCTGCCTACTCTATCTAACTCAAATGAAATGACACTGTGCCTTTCTCTCTCTCTCTCTATTTCTCTCTCAGCACGCCGGAACATACTACACAAGGCTGACTTCCAGGCGGCTTTATATAGTGTGGGGCGTGTACTAAATCCCCTGAGGCATAATTGGCCAAAGCTACCCTGCCTGTGGCCAATTATGGCTCTCCGTTCTTACCACGCTGTGATTGGCCAAAGCATGCGGGTCATAGTGCGTGCTTGGCCAATCATTAGCCAGCAATGCACTGCGATGCCGCAGTGAATTATGGGCCGTGACGCGCCACTCGAATTTGGCGCGAACGGCCCATAATGTTCGCAATTCGACGAACGATCGAACGGCCGATGTTCAAGTTGAACTTAGGTTCGGCTCGAACTCGAAGCTCATCCCTACTGCTTCTCCATGACAGTATCACTGGGCTCAGCATCAACGTCAGGCAGACCAGCCAGGTCAGATCTTTCTGCCATCTTCATGGCATAGTAGCGCATATACCTGGGGGAATCCCAGGTCCAGTGTTTGGGGGTTTTAAGTTGTTTACTCACCCCCTCCTTGGATTTCTCCCCACCATGCGCCTTCTGTGTAGAGGCCGTCTCGGTGCCATATTGGTGGTCCAGCCACGGGTTGTCTCCTTTGTTGCAACGGGTCAGCATTACTTCTGTGCAAGTGTAGATTCAGCCGGGAGCTTCAGCGGGTGTTCCCTGGTGTTGCAGAGCCAATGCCGGGTGTCTCATGGTGCTGGAAACTGGATCAGATCAGGGTAATAATCGGTAGCTCTGTGAAGAAGCGTCTGCTCACATGCCGCACCCCCCACCCCCCCTATAGCGATGCCACTAGCTTGCTTCACTGTAACCACAAACTTCACTGTTTTTATTGTGTAAAGCTGGCCATACACCATACAATTTTCCTATTCAATTTTCTTTAGATTTATCTTCAACTATGTAGTACAAGGGCCGACCTGATTGCATACATACAAATTAAAAGTGTTTAGGTGTGACCTCATATTATATGGTTTTGGTAAATCTAAAGCAAAGTTGTACAAGAAAATTGTATAATGTATGGCCAGCCTTAGGCAAATCTAGCTGTGCTCACTGTAACCAGTGCAGCTGATTAAAGTGGTTGTAAACCCTTACAACACACTTTTTGCTACATAATAAGGCTTACCTGTATCTACACTGAATATCTCCTAAACCTGAACGGTTTAAGAGATATCCCCTGTATTTGCATGTGCCGACATCATCGGCACATGCGCAATGAAGCAAACTGAGGCAACGGCACGTACAATCACATTGCCGAAGCCCGCGATACCCGGAAGTAACTCTGGGAGTGATGTCGGTCGCTGGAGCGGTGTACGAGGACGGCTGCAGGGGCTTCGATCTCAGGTAAGTAATTCATAATGAGCTAGTATGCTATGCATACTAGCTCATTATGCCTTTGTCTTGCAGGGTTTTTTTGTCCTAGGGTTTACAACCACTTTAATTAGGTTAGTTCAGTGTTCTCAACTGCTGCTAGTCTGATTGCTTCCTCTGTTTTCCATAGAGCTGTAGAATTCTCTGGAACATAGGCGTGGAGCTACTGTATGCAGATGGCAGTATGACTATTTATGCTGCCCTGGTCAATCTTAGGAAGCAGGGCCCTGAAGGCTGCTGGCAGTCTGCATAAATCTTTTGAGCCACTGAGCTTTTGGGTCTTTTCCTGCAGAGGATTAGTCAAGACTGTGGGGCTGCTGGCCTCCAGGGTAATGCTTCCACGTGCTTGCTGTTAGTGAGCCCTCAGTTGGAAGCTGGATGCTAAAGCTACAGAGAGCTGACTGGAGGCTGTCTGCTGAAGATCTGGTTTGGAATCACTGCAAAAAGGTGTCACTTGGATGATGGAAGGAGGTAACTAACTGTCCCTGGACATTTTGTAAGTACAGACTGCCATGAGAGATCTTAGAGACTTTTGGGCTGCTGCCACCTCTTGAGCTAGAGAGCCAGCTGTGTGTTTGTGTAAAGGGGACATCTGCTGGTGTCCTGAAGAGCTTAGTCTATCTGATTCTATGTGAAGGGACTTTGCTCTTGTTGCTCTAAAGAAAGGAATTTACAGTTAACTGTTTCTACTACAAAGCCAAGTCAACAGTTGCTACAAGCAAAGAGTTCTGCTTCAGCTTTTCAGAAAAGTTTATTTTCCTGAATCTGTACATAGTTCTGTTTTTGGAGTATGCAACTCTATTTTCTCAACATTATCCCAGTTACTCCAAAAATAAAAAACAACAAAAAGAATACAGCTAGACTGTTTTTTTGAGCAGAAGAGTGACTGTGAAAGTGTGCCTGGCTGCAAGTCAATCCACTGGGAAATAACCTGGGCAAATTTCCAGTGGCTTCTTTGGGAGTAAGCGCTACAGACTAAAGGGCCAGCTAGTGACAAACTAAGGGAGTCATATTGGGTGATAAAGCCCATAATGAGTGAAACATTTTAGGTGGGCTGCAGTGTGCTTTGTCCTGCTTAAATAAAGCTGGGTGTGATCTAAAATCATTGGTACAAAACAGATTACAGCGCACACATACAAAAATGACATTTATCCTGCAAGGCTAGTTAAAAACACCTAATCATATTAAAAAATATGGGGGTTTGGTCACACTATATGGTCATATAGTGCTAAGCCCACTTACTGCGACAAAGTACCCCGAATTAGTGGGTCCTAACCTAGTAATGGAATGAAAGAACCTGTGTCTCAACCATGGGAGATAAACTCCTCTATGTGCGAGAACTGAATGGATTCCTCCTATGCACTGGCCACTAATAAGAGGTAATGAAAAGGGGGAGGGGTGCTCCAGACCAAGAGACCTGGTCAGGGTCCATGCAATATACAAAAACATACTTGGGGGGCATGCTTTACATTCAAGATGGTGCTGCTATAAGACCAAAAACAGTACAAAACAGATTACAGCGCACACATATAAAAATGAGTAAGTGGGCTTAGCACTATATGACCATATAGTGTGACAAACCCCCGTATTTTTTAATATGTTCAGGTGTTTTTAACTAGCCTTGCAGGATAAAAGTCATTTTTGTATGTGTGCGCTGTAATCTGTTTTGTACTGTTTTTGGTCTTATAGCAGCACCATCTTGAATGTAAAGCATTTTAGGGTGTGCCCCCCAAGTATGTTAGTGACCACCAGTGCATAGGAGGAATCCCTTCAGTTCTCCCACATAGAGGAGTTTATTTCCCATGGTTGAGACACAGGTTCTTTCATTCTATTACTAGGTTAGGACCCACTAATTCGGGTACTTTGTCGCAGTAAGTGGGCTTAGCACTATATGACCATATAGTGTCACCAAACCCCCCGTATTTTTGAATATGTTCAGGTGTTTTTAACTAGCCTTGTAGGATATATGTCATTTTTTTATGTGTGCGCTGTAATCTGTTTTGTATAGTTTTTGGTCTTATAGCAGCACCATCTTGAATGTAAAGCATTTTATGGTGTGCCCCCCCCAAGTATGTTTTTCTAAAATCATTAGTGTCTGACTTCCTGTTTCTCTGCAGAGGGAACTATGGTACACTTATAATCAGAAAGAAAATAGATAGACAGATGAGAAGTTTTCAACATGTTCAAGGATACGCAGTGCTGGGTCCAATGCCCGAATGCCAAAGGAGAAATTCAGCTGACTGAATTCCACCTAAAGAGCTTGGGATGTCTATTGTAGTCAAGGATGGCTTGCAACTATATCTGTGCTGCCTGATTTAACCATAGCAACCACAAAGAATATTCTCGGATGCCTGTAGGCACCTTAAGGTCAGGGGGCACAACTCATGGGTCATGACACCCGTTGAGGGGGTAGGAAAATTGCTGGGGGTTGCATCTCAATGCATGTCATTATTTCATCATGGGCCTTTGCGGGAGGGCAGCAGTGCCAAGCATGCGTGTGATGTGATGATGTATGGCAGTGGGACAGTCTTTCCCACTGTCACACCTCATCAGGGTTGTCAACCTCCCGCAGCATTTTTTTACTGGCAAAACATGGAAAATTTACTGGCGGAGCACATTTTTTTACTGACAACCTAAGAAATTACAGAACTCCTATTGAAAACTAACACAGTGGATATTTGAACAGTATAAACATGATATGGAAACATTGACAATGCCTATCATAAAGTAATTTGCTTGATTTATACCTAAAAAGTCAACACTTGACTTGATTGCGGTTGGCAACCCTGCACCTCATGCTCTGTGGAGCAGCAGAGCTGTTCATGCCTGTGATTTAATAAATAAGAAAGGTTATCCCTTCGCTGCACGTACAATAGGATGGGTCCAGGAAGGTAATGGAGTAGAGGGTTCATTGTATGCCCACTCCCATAGGCTTTAGGTACAATTTTCTTAGTGACTTTATCCAGATTTGGAGGACAATTGAGTAGGGTGATCTAGTGGCTCCCATTGCCTTTATAAATAGTGCTGCTCTTGCATGCCATAAGTGTGGACAGAGGTGTATGAGTGTGCATGCTGTTGTACTATTGTGCACATATTGTAATTATTACAGCAAATTAGAATCCAAGGTGGGTTAAAAAACATTGAAGTGTCCAAATTGAAAAAAATGGGGAGTTTGGAGAGGAAAAATTGAGAACATTTTAGTAAACAGCCTAATCCTTCTACAAGCACAAGCAAGTGCACAATGGGAGCTTCATAAACTGTGGCTTCAAACCATTTTTTTAATATAGCAGAGATCCAAATTTGGGAAGTGTTAGCAAGTGAAAGCATGAAATCTGTCTAAGTAAGAAAACACTAATGCCGCGTACACACGATCAGAAATGCTGCCAGCAAAACTCAGATGAGAGCTTTTGGTCGGAAAATGCGACCGTGTGTATGCTCCATCGGACTTTTGCTGGCGGAATTCCAGACAGAAAAAGATTGAGAGCATGTTCTCTATTTTTCAGTCGAAAAAGTTCCTATCCGAAGATACAATCGTCTGTATGCAATTCGGACGCGCAAAAAATCACGCATGCTCAGAATCAAGTACGAGAAGGATTGGGGGGGCGTGACCGGATGTGAAGGAAGCAGGACGTGTTCCCTGTGAGCTCCGCATCTCTCCTGCAATTTCATCCGTTTAACTGGAGTAAATATAACCCGATATTCGGTACTTCAGTACCGGACTGTGAAGACCGCATTTTGGTCATGAAAAAAGGTGCTGCAAGGGCTGGGAAGCAGGCTCCGAAGTGCCTACGCAGGACACACACTGCACGAGGCTCTGCCACGAGTCCGGCTGCCGCCATCTTACATGCTCCTTGCTATACTACACAGGAGAGCTCACAAGCACAGAGGATGGCGTCTCCAGCCGCTGCGGCTAAAATATTGGGTTCTGATGAGTCCCCGTCGGTCTCTCCGGTCCCAGAGACACCGCAGGGTGCCATAACCAGACCTATCTTGGAAGCTATAGCAGCAAGCAAGGTGGCAGTCATGGTGAGCATAGACCATCTTACTACGGAGTGCACTTTGTTTAGACATGACCTGGACAAGATAAGGGGCAGACTTACAGTGGCTGAAGATAGAATCTCTGAAGTGGAGGATTTATCC
Source organism: Aquarana catesbeiana (assembly GCF_042186555.1). NCBI lineage: Eukaryota > Metazoa > Chordata > Amphibia > Anura > Ranidae > Aquarana > Aquarana catesbeiana. Next base: position 213,783,814 of record NC_133329.1, on the reverse strand, counting down.
CATGCTCAGGGAAATCACTTAACAGAATTACATGCAATGGTGAAGTCGCTGCAAAGCAGAGCAGACGACGCAGAAGACAGGCAGAGGAGGAATAATGTGCGGGTGGTAGGCCTGCCAGAAGGGGCTGAGGGTTCTCAAACTACTTCATTTGCAGAACAGTTCTTCAAGCAACTGCTTGATCTCGGGGAGCTCCCCCCAACATATGTGGTAGAACAAGCTCATCGGGTGCCCACAGGCAGGCGCCCCCCAGGGGATTACCCCAGACCGTTTCTGGTATGGTTCCTGAACTATAGAGATCACAACAGAATTTTGGCTGCTTCAAGAAAACATCCTGAATTAAATTTTGAGAATGCCAAGGTGATGCTGTTTCCCGACTTTTCTGCGGAGACCCAGAGGAAAAGGCGCTCTTTTAATGATGTGAGGAAGAGGTTGAGAGAGAAAAATATACAGTACAGTATGCTTTACCCCAGCAAGCTGAGGATTCAACATAATGGTGCAGTCAAATTCTTTGATACTCCGAGTGAAGCCTGTGATTGGATGGATCGGAACCTGTGAGGACTGCTGCAGTCTGGCTAAGTATTCAAGTTACACGTATACACTAGAATGGGAAGTGAAGAACAGCTCCTGACTTAAGCACCTCTTTCCCCAAGTTTTCTTTTTCTTTTTTCTGTTTCCTTGGGGTTTTTTTTTCTTTTTCTTTTTTTACTCATACTTGAGTTGGTGCTGGCTAGCATTTGAGTTAATCCGTGTGTTACAGAATGCTGAGGTCTTTGCCTTCATCATTGAGGCACTGATTCTGAGAAGTATATCCACAGTACTACAACTAGAGGGCCCTGCATCATTGTGGTATACTGAATATAGATGCTCCTAAGTATGCTTTCAATGTGCTTCCACTTTTTTGGGTCTTTAGTGTCTATGTTTTATCTTTTATTCTTTTTCCTTTTTTTTTTTTTTTTATTTGTTGTGGCTCATCCGCTTCGTGCTCCTTTTAATGCTTCAGGATGCGGAGTTTACAGAAAACACAAGAAGGTACTGCTAACTCTGCTGGACACTCGCACGGAAGGTTGACTTTCTAAACGTAATTTACTCTTCTCTGTTTTTTTAGTTGGGAAGTTGATTCAATTTGGAATTGAAGCTACATACCAGACTTGGTTTTTGTTTTTTTTTGTTTTTTTTCTGGTATAATGGCAGGGGGGTTATGGTATTGTTTATGTTTTTATACCGGGGTTAATATTTGCTCAGTTCTCTGCTCTCGGTTAATAATAATGGGGCTCCCAGTTTCACAGTTCACATATACTGGTTACTGGAGGGGATTGATAGGCCTATACAGGGCAAATGTATTGACAAGAGACTATGGCTAATCCTAATAAACTGGTTTCATGGAACGCCCGTGGCCTGAACAGTAAGTTTAAGAGGGCATCGGTGTTCCAGTATCTCAAACAGGTTAGGCCACATGCTGTTCTCTTACAGGAGACGCACTTGGATGGAAGCAGTATACTTGCCTTGCGTAGGCCATGGATTCAGCGGGCTTTTCACGCCACCTACTCCACCTACGCGAGGGGTGTGTTCATACTTATAAGTAAATCTGTTCCATGCACAGTTCATCAGGTGATATCAGATCCGGGGGGAAGATATGTGGCCTTAATATTAGATATTTGCTCAAGTAAAGTGTTATTAGTAAATGTATATCTGCCGCCTCCTTTCAATGCACAATGTTTATATGATATGCTAGTCAAACTGGCGCCTCATGCTCACCTTCCGATGTTAATCATGGGGGACTTCAATGCCACCTTGGGGGCGTTGGACTCCTCGAATATGGGTAGGTCTGGTTCGGTGGATCTTACATTCTGGGTAACCATGGCAGGACTCACTGAGATATGGAGGGCAAAAAAACCCACTGCCAGGTGTTTTTCACATGTATCAGACACACAGCTCTTCGGCAAGGATAAACCTTGCATTTGGTAATCCGGTAATGCTGTCATATGTGAAGGAAATTGAGTACCTTTTGGGGGGTTTGTCTGATCACAACCCACTTTCTGTCTCCCTGGCTATGCCCTCGGGGGGGGGGGTCAGGGGGGTGGAGACTTTCGCCAGGTTGGCTGAAAAATGATCGGATCACTACTCTGCTTGGGGACTCGATTACAAATTATTGGAAATCAAATGGGGAATCTGCTGACCCTTCAACGGTGTGGGATGCATTTAAGGCGGTAAACAGGGGTGATAGTATTTCTGCCATAAAAAAGGAAAGAGTGGAACAAAATGCTGAGGGTAAACGGTGACAAGACAGAGAAAGGGGATGCACAGAGAGCAATGCCAATTGTCCCTCAGATTCCTCCTATGTGGCCTTGTTAGAGGCTCAGAGATTGCTCAACCTGCATTTCAATAATCTGGCACAGAGTCAAAACATAGGACAGAATCACTGTTTATGGAGTGAGATAAAAATGGGAAGCTACTGGCCAGGCTGGTGGTGGATTTTCACCAACTAGCAAACATCCCAGTTGTCAAACGTAGGGACGGGGAACTGGTTAGAGATCCAATAGACATAATGTCTGAGTTTCGGGACAATTTTTCGTCCCTATAAGCTCCAATTCAACAATATGACCACTCAGCCCTGGAGGACTTGTTGGGGGGCTCCCTCTTCCTAGACTATCTGACACGGACAGGGAGGCCTTAGAGGCGGACATCTCTAACAAGGAGTTGATGTCAGCGATCTTTACGTTTTCTCCTAATAAAGCGCCAGGCCCAGACGGGTTTCCAGCGGACTTTTACAAGACTTATGCTGACCAGTTAGCACCCAGACTCACAGCACTATTAGCTCATTGTAAGCAAAGTCAGCAATTACCTGCATCTATGCTAGATGCTTATATGATTCTACTTCCCAAACCTGGTAAGGACTCTCTAGACTGTTCATCATATAGACCGATCGCTCTATTAAACATGGATTTGAAAATCCTAACGAAGGTTTTAGCAAAGAGACTGGCGGGTATCATTTCTACATTGGTGGATGTTGACCAGACGGGGTTTATGCCCGATAAATCGACAGACACCAATCTCAGGAGGCTATTCACTCATTCACTCATTTGCAGATCCACAGCTTTGACACACCCACTAGAGTTGTGGTGTCCATCAATATTGAAAAAGCTTTCGACTGGCACTATATGTTAACGGTGCTTGAGAAAATGGGTTTTGGTCCGACTTATAGAGGATGGGTATCAATGCTATAGCAATCCCAGAACGGCAGTGGGAGCACACACGTCCCCATTTTTCCAAATTGGCAGGGGCACTAGGCAGGGATGTCCCCTGTCACCTTTTTTGTTTGCCCTCATGATGGAACCTATAGCAATAGCGTTGAGGGCGGCAGGGGAAGTTAAGGTGATCAGGGTGAGTGACATAGATGAAAGTCTGGCACTTTATGCGGACGGTATGTTGCTGTTCCTGAGTGACCCAGGGGAATCATTAGTAGCTGCACTACGCATTATGAATGAGTTTTTTCAGTATTCTGGGTTAAAAGTCAATTGGTCTAAATCGTCTATTCTACCCATTGACAAGGGTGCGAGGGATATGGCAGATCCGGATTTGCCGTTGAAGTGGGTATCTCAGTTCACATAGGAGTCAAAATTACAGCAGATGTGGCGGATTATATGTCACTTAATCTGACACCTCTTCTGATATTTCTTAAGCAGAAAGCTCTAGCCTGGCAGAGACTCCCCTTATCTGTTATAGGCCGGATCAACCTGTTGAAAATTAAAATTCTTCCTGTCATACTATATTTTTTGCGAAACGCTCCCATTTGGTTTCCCAAGTCCTTTTTTAAAAAATTAGATAATCTCACTAGTTCCTTTCTTTGGGCTCCTAAACAGCCAAGAATAGGTCTGAAAGTACTACAAGAACCATGGGGTGGGGGTGGCCTGGCCCTCCCGGATTGGAGAACATATTACATAGCTGGACAAATGGTGGTGGTACATAGATGGCTGACCTCGGACACTGGGGACTCTGCAACGGTCCTGGAAGCTGCACACCTAGGTTCCTATGAGTCTCTGCGGATGGCCATTCACAGAGGAACCAAAATGGATCTTCCTCTTACAGATTCAATGAAGGCCACAATTAAGGCATGGGGGGAAACAGCCGGAATGGCTTGTCCTAGTTATCAAGGTCTTTCTCCATCCATCCCCCTATGGATGAACCCTAGACTGTCTCATTTCTATTCATTCCATGATCCTATGGGATGGGCAACTAGGGGTATCAAAACTCTTAAGGACATTACTATGGAAGGGAAATTGCTGACGTTTGACCAACTTAAGGCCAGACATGACTTACCTAACACTATTTCCAGTATATCCAGCTACGACATGCATTTCACTCGCAATTTAAAAGTATGACGGTAGAATCATTTCCCTCAGTCCTAGAAAACCTGTTATCCGCGGAAGACCTTCCCAAGACGCTTTCAGCTTCTTATAAAGAGTTATTTAAGATAACGCCGAAGGCAGTAAATAAGTGTAGAGAGCATTGGGAAGCTGAGGTCCCAGATATTCAAGGCGAGGATTGGGACGATATGTGGATGCACCCGTTTCAACATTTAATCGCAGCTAGAGATAAACTAATTCATTTTAAATTCTTACACAGGATATATTATACGCCAGCTAGGCTGGCTTCTATCTATCCAACAGTGCAAGCGGAATGTTGGAGATGCTCCTTTGTTCCAGCGGCGGCTGAACATATATTTTGGAGATGCCCTCAGATCAAACGGTATTGGTCTGAGGTCACCTCCTGTATCTCAGGGGTTCTGATGACTCCAATCCCAATGACGGTAAAGATGTGTCTCTTGGGATTGGTTGAAGAGGTGGTTCCTTCACGAGCCCATAGAACTCTCCTCACCATACTTTTGTTCTATGGAAGGAAGGCTATTCTGTTGCAGTGGCGTAGACCAGGGGCACCTGATCTGTGCTGCTGGAAGAGACTGGTTAATGCTATAATGCCTTATTACAAAGCGACGTATCTATCTAGAGGTTGTGGAAAGACATTTGATAGAGTTTGGCAGTCTTGGTTCAACTCTGAGCTAACGGTTGGATAAAATCAATACATGGGGGTAAGCTGAAATGAAACCCTTTGAGTAGGTCCAGGGCCTTGCTCTAAATTCTGGTCATGGACTGTGGAGGGGCATAGCTGCTGCAATTTGATTGTTTCATGGTGAACGGAGGGAGAAAGAACTGAGCAATGGGGGCTGGTTAAGGGAGGGGGGGGGGATTTGTTTGTAACTACTATAAGTAATTAAGATACTGTTGTCTGTTAGACAGTATATATCTTGGCCATGTTGGCCTATTGTAGCTCAGAATGCTGAGCTAGGTATACTTTTGTTTTGTTGTTGTGTTGTAAAACTTAAAAACAATAAAAAGAAATTTATAAATAAAAAGTACGAGACAGAAGCGTTCGTTCTGGTAAAACTAGCGTCCGTAATGGAGATAGCATATTCTTCACGCTGTAAATCTTTTGTTTTTTTATAATGCTAGAATAATGAATTTGTTTTTCTGCTGATATTCACACAGAGTTTTGACAAACGTATTTCTTTATCATTTCTCGTGATCTCCTGAATAATGTTTTTTGTTTTTAAAGCCAGCTCTCCATAATAATGTTTAGAATTATTTTTTCTAACAAAGTGAAGTAACACATGCAAGAATTGACACAGCTGCATACCCCAAAAAGCATTGCAAAATTAGTGGAAAAGTTTCCCCAGGGGGCTTTTAAGCAGCAAAATATTTCTGAAATCATGTTTAGTAACCATGTTTAGTGAAAATATTATTTAATTCAGACATAGAATGCATTACATAGATACAATCAATATCACATAAAATTTCCAGTAGTCGACACAAGCAACAAAAAAGGACCATCTCCCATGGCAATCGATTCATTAAAAAGTTCTAATTGAACAGTTACATTGTATCAATACTATCCATATGAATCCCCATGAATACCCCAATGCATTTCGACCCTCTTTCCTTTTCTGGTCTTCTTCAGGGGGGTTTTAAATTCTAAAGAGATACATCAAAAAATTCAATTAGGATTTTCTACAATATACAAAACATGATAGATCATTTCATGATATTTTGAAAGTTTTGAAAGTACATCTCCATACATATGGCGAAGTACTTACCATTTGGGAATAGGAAAGTGGGCTTGTGTTGCATAGTTTGAATTAATAAAAATCATTGCGTGCGGTGGTCCCACAATGTTCGCTCATTCCCTCTGTCACCTCTGGGTGCGTCCATAGTCTACGGGGCTTGCAAGGAGCCACGCATTTGGACCCAGTGGGGAAGGTGTAGGGCGAGGCACCTGTAATTTGATATTTGTAAAAATTAGTATGTAGTCAGCGGGTGTCGGGTGAGTGTTCTGTATTGTCCTATATAGCCAGACTGCTTAATAGTCAAAACAATTAATAGGGTGGTCTCGACTAATATTGTCCCTTTGCTCGTATTTTAATAATTTTTGGATCTAAATTGTGATATGTGAATTATTTTTTCTAGTCATCTTTTTTTTTTTTATCAAGATCTCCTATTTTTTGGATTATTCTTAAATTATTTTCTAGTGATCGCCATATTATTTTTTTGTGTGTCAAGTTTCTTGTATTTTTAAAGTTCAAGGAGGTTGGTTGTTGTCCCTGGTTAATTTGACATTGTATTTTTGAAATGTACCTGCCTACTCACAAACAAACTGTCCTTTTTTGAAGAAAAACATATAGGCAAGTATTTTCATATAAAAAATTTCCATTTTTTCTGGCTCATAACAAAATAAAGAGGAAGGCAACGCTGGAGAAACTGCTTGAATTTGCGAAGCCTGAGAAGTCCATATAATAGGGAGCACAATCTGGTCCAGGAGTCTCAGAGATCAGGAACAGCAGCAGATGACATATATGTCCCCAGGCTGTGGTACTACCACAGCCTGCGTCTTCTGTCAGACCAGACTGAACCTAGGCCATCACTTTCATGTCTTCCTTGCAGCCTTCCCTCCATGCTTCCCTGCAGCCTTCCCTGCAGCCTTCCTTGGAGGCTGTGGCTCTGGAGGTGGACTTGTGGCAGGAGGAGGAGGAGCAGGATGGGCGAGTGCACATAAGTGCATGTTCTCACTAATTTGGCCCCTCAACCCCTTCTGAAGGGCCTGAAAAATAATATTCTCACACATGAGGCGTTGGCCCTCCTCCATTTGCTGCAACTTTGCAGCTACATAGCAGCCATAGGTCTCTTCAGTGTCGGGGAGTGTTTTCAGGGCCGCATTAGCGTCCTTAATGAGGCCCAGTGCTGCCTCCTCCATGTTACTCCCCTTCCTGGCCCTTTTTGTTGTAAGGCGGAGGGGAAGCACCTGGGGTTGAGTGAAGCTACTGAGCCTGGCCACCTCCTGGCTGACATTTACCCCCACCTCCTCCTGGCTGACACTTACACCCACCTCCTCCTGGCTGACACTTACCCTCGCCTCCACCTGTCTGCCACATTCCAGAGCCTTGTTCTAGCTGAGGTATTCCTGTGTATGAAAAAGGGACATAGTTTTAGTTTTTTGGTTCATCAATCACACAGAATTTTCAGCTCATGACTGTTGCAAATTGAATGTTAATAAAGAGAAAAGACTATCATTCTGACCCCAGCATTTTTCATTCTTGTCCCAATCATTTTTGGTTCCTACTGACTATTGATATGTCAAACACTTTTTGTTCAATCATTCATTTGTTATAAATAATAATATCTAGTTAACAACAATCATTTTCAGGCAATAAATATGTTCAAAAATACTATACCTGGCTCCAGCTGGGCTCCTCAACTTCTTCCAGGATGGAAGCCCCAGGTTGGTCCTCGGAAGCCTCAGCTGGGGTTGAGGGAGGGGTTGAGGGAAGGGTGGATGGAAGTGTAGGAAGTGATTCCCTGGCTTCAATCTGGTCTTCCAGAAACCGCATCCTGTTGTAGTACCACAGACTGGGTACATACACATCCTTTGCTGCTGCTCCTGATTTCATGGAAGCCTGGACCTTATTAAGCTCCTTCATATACGTGCTTCTCAAGCTACCAATTTTCTTCTCCACAAACTCGATGACTGCGTCAGGGACCTGCGTCTTCACAAATTGCAGCAGTTTCTCCAGTGATGCCTTCCTAGCTGGTTTATTTTGATATAAGGAGTTTTTAACCTCCCACAAATTTCTCATATGCCTGTATCTGTCTATGAACTGGCCCATGAATTCTGGGTCTTTGAATTGTTTCATATTTGTTGCAAGACAAAACACAAGACAAAAACACTAATATCAGGCTAAACTCTCCGAATCTTATCCCAATATAGGCCACAATCTCAAATCAGTATAGGTCACTGATGTCCCAAGTTAAAATGTTACCTTCATTAGAACGTTCGGCACTTCCTCCACTCACAGATCGTACATACGACACACGCGTGTTAGCTTTATATGCACTACACATGCGTGAAACTCCGCCCGCGTCGCCCGTCCCTGACATTCTTTCTAGAATAATGTTCAAGCATGAGGAAAAAAAAGAGAAAAAGGAACTCCACATGGTGTATGTCAACCAAGGTTTATTGAGGTAAAATACCAAGTAGTATATTTTATACACTGATGACCATCTTTGGACCAACTTCCTCTTTGGAACGGTTTGGTGGCGGATAGCTTTGGAACTTTTGTTTGGAACCATCTCCCAACCTCATGTGAATTGGAGTCTGCCGCTTTCAGGACACTGTCCAGTCTTGGCATCACCACAACACTGGGGATCCAGTATCCCAAAGCCTTTTAGACGCACTGTCGTACAGTATGTGCGTCCAACTGATCCGGTAAGAGTACCCATCCTTTTAACTGAATGTCTTCTCCTGTCTTTTGGTGTATTTTCTACTTCGGTTGAAGATTGAAGAGAAAGTTCCCTTACCATGGGACACTTTACATGTGGACTTTTGGTCTTTTTTATTGCTATTACTCCACAGCACTTTGGGGTCTACTTTGTTGTTATATATTTATTTTTCACTTTTTTTGTATCCATGTGCTTGAGGTGTTCTGGATGCATATATATATATATATATATATATATATATATATATATATATATATATATATATATAAATATATATATATATATATATATATATATATTTTTTTTTTTTTTTCTTCACTTATTCACTTTGACATTATCATTTAGCGCTGCACTTATTTTTTCGTAGTCTGCACAGGAATTTTGGGGTATGGCGATCCAAGGAGCAATTGAGGAAACACTGGTCAGACCTGAAATTGAGGGAGCGGGATCAGTACAGAAGGATCAAGAAAGTGCTTCTAAAAAGTAAGTACTTGTCATGTGTTCCTATTATTATTATTACTTGCATGCTGCTCCATGTGCTTTTCTTTACTGTTATACAACTTAAAATGGCTACTTTCATGTTCGTGGGCACAGTAATCGGTCGCAGTAAACTTTGTTCGTTTGCTAACTAAATACGATGTTTTGAGCAGATACAGGGTTAACTACATTTGGTCACGCTAATTTGTATTAAAAGAAGTTTAGGACATTGTTGTCTAGATATGTTTGAAACTAGAAAGAATTGCAAACTTGATTCAGTATAATGTAAGGAGAGGACACTCATCAGCTGTTTACACATCTGGACTCAGGAGCACTAGTGTGGGACACAAAAACAAACTTTTTAGGGTGTCCCACACAGGTACTCCAGTGGATACTTGGGGTGTCTCCATGTGTGAAACTTGTCCAAAAAAGGTAGGTATTCCAGCTTTGGTGAGGGAAAAAATCATGTCTTCAGCTTGGAACTCTGCCAAAACAGACAATTGTACCCCACTTCAAAGCAATGTTTCATATTCCTATTTCTGGCCTTAAATATCTGTGTGCTAAGTATACCTTTTGTTTCATTCTCATAGGGGAGAAAAGACTCCGGACGTCTGAGGACACCCCCATCTCCTTAAGAAGGGGAACAGAGGACACCACAACCAGAGGATGTGGAGGAAGGAGAGGTGGTTGAAATTGTCACCACAACAGGTGAGTGTCTGAGACCACAGATTCAGGTAATAGATGTATTTTTTCTTTTAGGTAATGTGCATGTTGTGGAAGAACAATCTCCTCATTTCACCAGTGACAGTACACAAAGGCTAATCCAGGACATAATGTTTTGTAGTCAGGATTTAGACATCATAAAGCAAAAAACAAATGAAATAGAACAAAAACTGAAGAACATGATTGATGTACTAGGAAGAATCTAAAAAACAACAAAACAACACCATTTTCTATTTTTGGGGACCAATTTTTTCAAATTTTTGATGCATTTTAAAAGCCAAATTTTAAAGATGCACACAGTGTGTCAACATGTGCTCTCTGCCATCAGGGGATATCAATGTACACGTTTTGTGGGTGCACCCCCAAAACACGTCCTTTGATCCCCCATGATGGGGGATAGCACATGTTGACATTAAGCATGGGATCAGGAGGCAAATCCTCAGTTTGACTCCCAATTTGTGTGCATCTTCAAAATTTGGCTTTTACAGGGGTGACATCACCCCATCTGATAAAGGCAATATCAACACATTTTTTACACTATAATGTCTGATATTGCCTTCGGTTTTTCAATGTTGAACTTTGTAAGTTCCTGAGTTGTGTATGTTATGTTTTGAAACATGCCCCCATCCTTAAAATAATCGACATATTTTTGACACACTTCACGGGCGCTTTGGGGGGGGCAAGCCAGGACGGCCAGCTTCCAGGGCAGTCATTGTAGTTTCTGGAAGTCCAGCCTAGGGCCAACTGAGGCAACATAATTCGGAGCGTTTCTCTTTAAAAAGTTGTGAAGTATGCAGCATGCTAGAACTATATTGTTCAGTTTGTACTCAAAGTTTGTATTTATTGCCGTAAGAAATAGGCGGAACCAGCTGGCCATTATCCCAAAGGCATTTTCTATGACTCTTCTGGCTCTGGCCAGCCGGTAATGAAAAACCCTCTTCTCCGGGGTGAGGGTCCTTTGGTGGAATGGTCTCATCAGGTGATCACCCAGACCAAATGCTTCATCAGCGATAAAAACAAATGGGAGTCCTTCCGCGTTCTCTTCCGCAGGTGACAATCCCAAGCCACCACTCTGGAGACGTGTGTAGAACTCCATCTGGGCAAAAGACTCCACCATCCGACATCCGGCCATTCTTCCCCACGTCCACAGAAAAACTCGTATGTCGCCAACACCACTGCCATCAACACAATACTATGAAACCCCTTATAGTTAAAATAGTATGACCTCGAGTGGGGTGGTGGGACGATGTGGACGTGCTTCCCATCGATTGCCCCTCCGCAGTTGGGAAAGTCCCAACGATTAGCAAATTGGGAAGCCACAGTCTGCCATTCTTGTGGCATTGACGGAAACTGTGGAGTCAAAACAGTCAGCTGGTCAGAAAGAACTAACAGAATGCAATGAAGAACAGAAAGGCCTGTGAAGAGCGAGCTGAAAATCAGAAACTAGCAGAAAGAACGCACTCAAAAACAGATACGGACTGACTACACGCACTGAAAACCAGATACAAACCCACAACTGAAGAGCAGTAACGGACTGAAAATCACAAGTCTGAAAAGCGCGAATCGTCTTTCACCAAACTTATACTAACACAAGATAAATACGAAATTAGCAGAAGGAGCCCAAAGGGTGGCGCACTGGCTATTGAACTTCCATTTTCTAGCCCCGTCGTACGTGTTGTACGTCACCGTGTTCTTGACGGTCGGAATTTGGTGTGACCGTATGTATGCAAGACAAGCTTGAGCGGAATTCCGTCCGAAAAACCATCTAAGATTTTTCTGACGGAAATTCCGCTCATGTGTACGCGGCATTAGAAAACATAAGAAGAAGGCATTTCTGGAGAAGCATCTCTGGACCTTTTTAAAATTGGCAAAACTATTAACCACACATAATGCGAGAATCCTTTATTTTACAATCATCCATAAAAATGGCTTTGTTATGCATGTGCAAAATCATAAATTCTATTCCTTTACCCAGAGACATAGAAAATTACTGTCATAGGTTTATCCTTTTTTTTTATATATAAAAATCATTTTCTATACAGAAAACTGAGTTTTGCCATTCAGTTGGGTGTCCCCACAGATGTAATGAACTTATCAAACCTTCTTGTTTATTTGAGATGCTGCTTTGATGGTGATATACCTGTGAGTCGGGAGATTTTTTTTTTTAATTTTTAGAAGGAGGAACAACCAGTGAAGAATTTTTATAAAGCCAAGGCTTAGTAAAAATAGTTTTTGCAATACAGCACCATGCCCAGTAGGTATACAGTATATAATGGTGTGAATCACATTACCTGAATATGGCTCTGCTCAAAACCCTTATGCCTCGTACACACGATCGGACTTTCCGACAACAAAACCGTGGCATTGTGTCCGAAGAGTGTTGGTCCAAATTTGTCTAGCATACACACGGCCACACAATTGTTGGCCAACAATTACGAACTTAGTGACGCACTACTTTGTTTTTCAGCTCCTTAGCGCCACCCTTTGGGCTCCTTCTGCTAATTTCATGTTAGTAGAAGTTTGGTGAGTGTTGATTAGCACTTTTCACTTCGCATTTTTTCATTTCACACTCTTCATTTTGCACTTTTCAGTTCGTTTCTGAATGGCCATTCGACAACCAGCCATGTTGCGGAATCTGAGAAGATAACGTGTTATTTATTATTGGCCTTGGAGTTATTGCTTTGACATTATTTTTTTGGTTGAATAATCATTTGATTTGGTATATTTTCTATATTTTTGGATGCATAGAATCCACTTTTTGGTTAAGTTCTATTGGCAGATAGCATGTCTAATTCTTTTTTTAATGCACAATAAAAAAAATTGTGGAGAATAATACTATGTGTACTATGCTATGTGTTTTACTTAAAATTACAGTTTTAGGGACACCAACATAGTTGTATCTTTGATTTAAAAAACTACAGGATAATGGTGTTGTGGTAATTTGCCCAAACAAAAAAAAAAAAAAGCATAATAATATTATTCTTGATATCACTAGAAAAAAAAAGCCTTTGAAAATGTGTTTGCAATAACTCAATCAGTATCACCAGCAAAGCAGCTTCATTATTATCCCATTAAAGAAGAAGAGAATATGCACTGCATTTCGAGATTTCATAATTTGCCACGTCACAAATGTTAATTCTCCATTATGAAAGCTAGTTTACAAGACCGACCGCTTCTGGCTCGTCCTTGCTTCTGAGCATGCGTGTTTGTACTTTGGACTTTTGTCTGATGGACTTGTGTACAGATGCTCGGAAAAACCAACAACACACATTTGTTGGCAGAAAATTTGAAGACATGCTAGGCAACATTTGTTGGCGGAAAGTCTGACAACAATTGTCCGATGGAGCATACACACGGTGAGATTTTCCGCCAACAGCCTGACATCAAACATTTGCGTCAGAAAATCCGATTGTGTGTACGGGGCTTTAGTGGTATCTCACCTTCACAGCTGCCAGATACTGACGTGAGTGGCTATCTTCCAAAATTATGAAGGCTAACAGCAGCGGCTCCTAATCAGGAAAATTGCGTGCTTGCACACCCCCTCCCCGCCACATTCCTATGATACATCAAGTTCAACCACTTGCCGACCGCTGTGTGCTGATATACGTTGGCACAATGGCAGTGGTGGGCAAATGGACGTACCTGTACGTCCCCTTTACTTGGCAGGGCTAGCGGGCGCACACGCCCCGCTGGCCTTGTGCAGCCTGACTGTGCCAGTGGGTCCCGCGGACTTAATGTCCGCCAGTGTCCCGCGATTGTGTCACGGAGACGCAGAGCGGGGAGATGCCCATGTAAACAAGGCATTTCCCCGTTCTGCCTAGTGACATGACAGGGATCTACTGCTGATCGCTGTCATGTCAGTGGTAGCCCACCCCCCCCCCACAGTTAGAATCACTCCCTTAGACACACTTAACCCCTTAATCGCCCCTAGTGTTTAACCCCTTCCTGCCAGTGTCATTTATACATTAATCAGTGCATTTTTATACCACTGGTCTCTGTATAAATGACAATGGTCCCGAAATAGTGTCAAAAGTGTCCGATGTGTCCGCCATAATGTCGTAGTCATGATAAAAATAGCAGATCGCTAACATTACTAATGAAAAAAAAAATAAGAATAAAAATGCCATAAAACTATGCCCTATTTTTAGACACTATAACTTTTGCGCAAACCAATCAATATACGCTTATTGCGATTTTTTTTTTACCAAAAATATGTAGAAGAATACATATCGGCCTAAACTGAGGAAAAAATTTGTTTTTTTTATATATTTTTGGGAGATATTTATTATAGCAAAAAGTAAAAAATATTCCTTTTTTTTTTAAATTGTCGCTCTTTTTTGTATATAGTGCAAAAAATAAAAAACACAGAGGCGATCAAATACCACCAAAAGAAAGCTCTATTTGTGGGAAAAAAGGACATCAATTTTGTTTTGGTGTAACGTCGCACGGTCGCACAATTGTCAGTTAAAATGATGCAGTGCCGAATTGCAAAAAGTGCTCTGGTCAGGAAGGGGGTAAAATCTTCCGGGGCTGAAGTGGTTAATAGAGAAGTTGAATGACAGGATCTCCTCTGCCCATTCACAGAACATGATGCATCGTGGGAGTGCAGTAAGATGAGTTTTATGAATGGCGGAGGGAGAAGGCAGGCCATGTAATTTTTCTGATTAGGAGCTGTTGCTGTTAACCTTCACAGTGCTGGTAGACAGCTGCTCAGGGCAGTATCTGGTGGCTGTGAAAGGCACACAACACTGAGGATTTTGACCAGCCATCCGCAGATAATAGTATACACCCATTATACATAACACAAGTGTATCCTAAAAAACTATTTTGTTGAACTTTCGTTCTACACATTTTAATACTTCTCAGTAAACAACATTTTCTGGGCCAATTGTGTTGGCATTTGTACTATTTTTTTTGCTTCACTAACTAGTTCCAAATGGTCTTCACAGCATGAATAAAAAGGTTGTTGGTTGTGTCATTTGTACAGACAACATAATGCACAGAAAGTGCTAGAAGTGAAAAAATATCAAGATCTTCACAAAGTATTTTAAGATGCCATTTTAAATTCTGTGAGAATAACAGCATTCAACAGCAGATTTTTTTCTCTATTGTATTGGAATGTGCTCTGTCAACAATAGCGTTCAATTCCGCACAGATTTTAGGTGGCTCTTACATGGCAAGAGTCTACACTGCCAAAGCTAAGCTTCACATTTTCCTCCTGGAGCAAATTCCAAATTTTCTAACATTTCATGAATGTACAATGGATATTGATATTTTTAATAGAAAAAGTAAGAAATAATAATTGTACACGTGGAAGTCCATGAAAAAACTAAAATCCCTGCATCTATAGACACCAGGGATCTAACACTAACCTCTAAATCCCTGTAAAGAATAAATGAGTATACATACCTTTTTGGAAGCAGATCTGATCCGCTCCTACCCGATCTCCAGCGGCGGAAGCGCTGCAGAGGACACGGCCGATAATGGCTGTGAAATTAATGGGAAGTGACGTAACCCATAGATTTACTATGGGGATTCTGTTGTCGTCTGCCTCCTCTGCACCCGCCTCTACAGCAGGGGCGGATCCAGAGTCTAGTCTCGGGAGGGGCACTGCCAGAAAATATATTTTTTTGGGGTACATCTATCGGGGAAATGGCTGGTGTTGGCGCTTCAATCATCACGGCACCATGGTTGTAATGGTGTCAGGATGATTGAAGAGCATTATTATTATTATTACATTGTTATAAAAAATTAAATAGTTTAACTCACCATAATGCAGAATCAGTGGGAGCCCCGAGTGTGTCACTTGCCACGTCACCTGTCACCAGATGCAGATTGTCACTTGCCACGTCGCCTGCCACATGTTGCGGATTGTCTCTTGCTACATCGCCTGTCACCAGATGAAGATTGTCACTTGCCACCTGCTAAGGTGGTCTCTTGTGTCCCAGAGACAGGCAGCAGAGAGATGTTGTAATCCCCATTAGTATAGAATCCCCCCTCAGTGCAGAGCCCCCATTAGTATAGAATCCCCCCTCAGTACAGAGCCCCCCATTAGTATAGAATCCCCCCTCAGTGCAGAGCCCCCCATTAGTATAGAATCCCCCCTCAGTGCAGAGCCCCCATTAGCATAGAATCCCCCTCAGTGCAGAGCCCCCCATTAGTATAGAACCCCCCCTCAGTGCAGAACCCCCATTAATATAGAATCTCCCCTCAGTGCAGAACCCCCATTAATATAGAATCCCCCCTCAGTGCAGAGCCCCCCATTAGTATAGAATCCCCCCTCAGTGCAGAGCCCCCATTAGTATAGAATCCCCCCTCAGTGCTGAACCCCCATTAATATAGAATCCCCCTCAGTGCAGAGCCCCCCTTTGGTATAGAATCGCCCTCAGTGCAGAGCCCCCATTAGCATAGAATCCCCCCTCAGTGCAGAGCCCCCCATTGGTATAGAATCCCCCTCAGTGCAGAGCCCCCGATTAGTATAGAATCCCCCTCAGTGCAGACCCCCCATTAGTATAGAATCCCCCCTCAGTGCAGAGCCCCCCATTGGTACAGAATCCCCCCTCAGTGCAGAGTCCCCCATTAGTATAGAATCCCCCTCAGTGCAGACCCCCCATTAGTATAGAATCCCCCCTCAGTGCAGAGCCCCCCATTGGTATAGAATCCCCCTCAGTGCAGAGCCCCCATTAGCATAGAATCCCCCCTCAGTGCAGAGCCCCCCATTGGTATAGAATCCCCCTCAGTGCAGAGCCCCCCATTAGTATAGAATCCCCCCTCAGTGCAGAGCCCCCCATTAGTATAGAATCCCCCTCAGTGCAGACCCCCCATTAGTATAGAATCCCCCTCAGTACAGAGCCCCTCATTGGTATAGAATCCCCCTCAGTGCAGAGCCCCCATTAGCATAGAATCCCCCTCAGTGCAGAGCCCCCCCATTAGTATAGAACCCCCCCTCAGTGCAGAACCCCCATTAATATAGAATCCCCCCTCAGTGCAGAGCCCCCATTAGCATAGAATCCCCCTCAGTGCAGAGCCCCCCATTAGTATAGAACCCCCCCTCAGTGCAGAACCCCCATTAATATAGAATCCCCCCTCAGTGCAGAACCCCCATTAATATAAAATCCCCCCTCAGTGCAGAGCCCCCTATTAGTATAGAATCCCCCTCAGTACAGAGTCCCCCATTGGTATAGAATCCCCCTCAGTACAGAGCCCCCATTAGCATAGAATCCCCCTCAGTGCAGAGCCCCCCATTAGTATAGAACCCCCCCTCAGTACAGAGCCCCCATTAGTATAGAATCCCCCCTCAGTGCAGAGCCCCCATTAGCATAGAATCCCCCTCAGTGCAGAGCCCCCATTAGTATAGAACCCCCCTCAGTGCAGAACCCCCATTAATATAGAATCCCCCTCAGTGCAGAACCCCCATTAATATAGAATCCCCCCTCAGTGCAGAGCCCCCCATTAGTATAGAATCCCCCCTCAGTGCAGAGCCCCCATTAGTATAGAATCCCCCCTCAGTACAGAGCCCCCCATTAGTATAGAATCCCCCCTCAGTGCAGAGCCCCCCATTAGTATAGAATCCCCTCTCAGTGCAGAGTCCCCATTAGCATAGAATCCCCCTCAGTGCAGAGCCCCCATTAGTATAGAACCCCCCCTCAGTGCAGAACCCCCATTAATATAGAATCCCCCCTCAGTGCAGAACCCCCATTAATATAGAATCCCCCCTCAGTGCAGAGCCCCCCATTAGTATAGAATCCCCCCTCAGTGCAGAGCCCCCATTAGTATAGAATCCCCCTCAGTGCTGAACCCCCATTAATATAGAATCCCCCTCAGTGCAGAGCCCCCCATTGGCATAGAATTGCCCTCAGTGCAGAGCCCCCATTAGCATAGAATCCCCCCTCAGTGCAGAGCCCCCCATTGGTATAGAATCCCCCTCAGTGCAGAGCCCCCCATTAGTATAGAATCCCCCTCAGTGCAGACTCCCCATTAGTATAGAATCCCCCCTCAGTGCAGAGCCCCCCATTGGTATAGAACCCCCCTTAGTGCAGAGCCCCCCATTAGTATAGAATCCCCCTCATTGCAGACCCCCCATTAGTATAGAGTCCCCCCTCAGTGCAGAGCCCCCCATTGGTATAGAATCCCCCTCAGTGCAGAGTCCCCATTAGCATAGAATCCCCCCTCAGTGCAGAGCCCCCCGTTGGTATAGAATCCCCCTCAGTGCAGAGCCCCCCATTAGTATAGAATCCCCCCTCAGTGCAGAGCCCCCCATTAGTATAGAATCCCCCTCAGTGCAGACCCCCCATTAGTATAGAATCCCCCCCAGTACAGAGCCCCCCATTGGTATAGAATCCCCCTCAGTGCAGAGCCCCCATTAGCATAGAATCCCCCCTCAGTGCAGAGCCCCCCATTGGTATAGAATCCCCCTCAGTGCAGAGCCCCCCCATTAGTATAGAATCCCACTGGCCTGCACATGTCAACCCACATATACATAAATTTTACAGACCTCTGAACAGCGCGGACGATACACACAGCCGTGTGTGTCCCTTGGGCTCCTCCTCCTCCTGTGTGGATGTAAACAGAGAGGAGGGGGAGGCGGCTTCAGCCCGCTGCGCTGAGGGATACAGCGCAAGACCTGAGGAGCAGATTAGGTCAGCGGGCGGTGTTAGCGGTGCCTCTGGCGGGTGTCACCCGGGTGCGGACCGCACCCCCCCCCCCGCACCCACCTAACAACGCCACTGCCGCTGTCTCTCTCTGCGGAGCCGCCCCGCGGCTCTTTCACCTATGGAGCCACCCGGCCGCTCTCTCACTTATGGAGCCGCCCGCCGGCTCACTCACCCGCATTTCTCGGAGGGGGCAATTGCCCCGTTGCCCCCCCCCCCTGGATCCGCCCCTGCTCTACAGTGAAGCTGCGGCTGACAGCTCAGCTTGGGATCCGGTTGGATTGTGTCAGATCGGCTTCCAGAAAGGTATGTATACTCATTTTTTCTTTACAAATGTAGCAACCTGTTCCTACAATTGAGGCTATAATGTAAATTTAGTTTTTGGCTGAGCTGTAGACAGCTCAGACTGATTGTGTAGTTTATTTGGTTCTGCTCTAAACTTAAAGTGGGGGTCCACCTATCTATCGTTTTTTGTTTTTTTTTTGAGTTCATTCACAAACTTTTCTTCTCAGCATTACATACTCACATATTGTGTGTAATATGTGCACCTGTGTCAGATTTCGTCGGAAAGAATAACTTATATTATTCACTGCAGGCGGTTTCCATCTTCATTGTGGGCATTTGAAGCCCACAAGCATTTATTTCCTGGATGTGGTGAATGCTGTGCTCCCAGCATTCACCGCTCGTTCCCGCACATGCTCAGTGGCATCCTGGGAAGCCTGAGACTAGCTCCCAGGAGTCTGGGAGAGGCTAGAAACACGCCTACTCCCACGGGAGGAGAACCAGGAAGTGCAAAGAAGAATAGAAAAATAAAAAGGTAATTACGGCGATTTAAATTTTTTTAAACGGCATGTCAGCATCTAGGCAAGGAAGAGAATACATACAGATATTGTTCAAAATTTGGGTGGAACTCCGCTTTAACTGAGTTGTGCATTTCTCATTGTTCCCAGTAGGTGTCACTGGTCACAGGCCAGTAGGAGAATTACAGCAAGGTTGAGCTATGTAATGATTATTCTTTTTCCAGAACAGCTCAGTAGGAGGTTCCTGGCTGCTGTGCATTCTGGGAAAGGGATATTTATTGGGCAGAGTCATGTACTCTCGCTCTCTTAGCTTGGGCCCTCCTGGCTTGAGGATGTGCTGCTGTGAGTTCTGCAAGTAGGCCCAGAAGCCTGTCTGGGGCCTACTAATCCTGCAGTGGTCTTTAAGCTGTCTTGCCTGTGTCGAGCCAAGCCAAGAAGATCCAGGGGAGGACCCTTGCTGGAGAGAGCCAGGAAGAAGGCTGGTCTCTCAGGAGGGCCTGATGACTCGTTTGGAGGACACACCTATACCTAAACTGCTCTTACAATGTTGCCAGATAGCTTAAAGGTTCTGACATTGTGAAGCTGAATCCTATTCTACAATCTAAACCATGGTAACTAGCTCCCAGCTGCTAAGTCTGTGAGAGAGGCTTGTCCAGGAGTTCTACAGGCTGCTAAGTCTGTGAGAGGCTTGTCCAGGAGTTCTACAGGCTGCTAAGTCTGTGAGAGAGGCTTGTCCAGGAGTTCTACAGGCTGCTAAGTCTGTGAGAAAGGCTTGTACAGGAGTTCTACAGGCTGCTAAGTCTGTGAGAGAGTCTTGTCCAGGAGTTCTACAGGCTGCTAAGTCTGTGAGAGACACTTGTCCAGGAGTTCTACTTGCTGCTAAGTCTGTGAGGGAGGCTTGTCCAGAAATTCTACCAGCTGCTAGGTCTGTATGAGAGGCCTATCCAGGTATTCAAGATCTGCTAAAAGACAAAGCTGTTTTACCTTTGGATTCAAGGAGTCTGTAAGCGATCTGCAAATGGTATCTGAAATCTCCCCTAACCCTCTCTCCTATTACTACTTTCAAGTTCCTCATTAAAGCATTGAAAAATATCTAAAGTGACTGGCGCCCAAATTCTGTTCTAACTTCCCATTATAGCCATGGACTCAGCCCTGGGGTGAATGTTAGCTCTCTCCCTGCCTCTGGAGGTACCTCCTTGCTTTCAGTAGACCCAAGGGGGTGCTACACAGGGATATAGAGGTTAGTGTTAAATCCCTGGTGTCTATAGATGCAGGGATTTTAGTTTTTGCATGAACTTCTACTTTAATCCTTAGTGACTAGCAGGAATTACATGGAATGAAAATCACCCGGTTCAGCGGGAACCGGACAATTTTCGGTCCGTGTGAACTGCTGTCTGTTTACCAGGAGCTGGTCTAATGACTGGCTTCTTTTTAATGGTCAATCCTGGAAAACCAGTATTAGATCAGAGCTTTCAGCTAATGGTTGCAGTGCTGAACAGCATAGGCGTCGCCAGGGGGTGGCTATCGAGGCTGGAGCCCCGAATCTGGAGCCCATAGCCCCGAGTCTCTGCCCCACCCTGCAGGTGAATTGTCCACATAAGTCTGTTGATTATGTGATAGGTTTTGGCTCAGTAGAACCTGCAGCAGTGTGATCATCCAGCACAGCCAGGGATTGATGTACACTGTGCAGTCAGGAAGGAAGACTTCACCTGTCAAATTGAGAGTGTGATGTCGGGTATGGGCGGGACTGCTACCCAGACCCGCCCCTCTGTCATCCAACCAGTGGAGACATTCATACATTGCTGGCTGGGACAAAGGGCGTAACATGAGGAGCTGCAACTGTGACCCCGCCCATGCTTCAGGGGGGCTGTGTGGCTCCCTGTTACATTTGGTTTTATGTCGCTGCTGTGTGTTAGGGTAGCGGACTCGCATGAGGGTCAGTATGTTATAGGACAAACTACTCCCCTCTCCTGCACACAAGTGCCATTGGAACGCTGCTGAGTGGAGGAGGCGGGTCATCTGCTAAGGGGCTGTTCTCTTGATTAGAATGACACTGCCTCCCAACCACCTGTCCTCCCTATCCATGCACCTCTGTGAGTTGCGCCCCCCGCCGCGAATTGACCCCGCCCCCGCCGCGAGTTGGCCCCGCTCCCTCCGCGAGTTGGCCCCGCCCCCTCCGCGAGCTGGTCCCGTCCCCTCCGTGAGCTGGTCCTGCCTTCTCGCTGGTCTCCTCACCGTTCGCTCCAATTCATTCCCTGCTGATCTCTCCTGGCTTTGTTTTTTCCCTCTCACCCCCCACCTGTCCTCAGTAATGGCAAGGGTCCGGCCGGGGGAAATGCTCTCTAAGGGGGTGCAGTAGATCCTACAAGCAAGCATATTTATGGTGAGAGCAGAGGATTGGGGTGACTGAGTACATTCTACTGTCCAGGAAACTGACAGGGCTGGGGGCTTCTATTAAAAGGGAGGAGGACTGAGACTTCCCTGGATTCCCCCTGGAGTGACAGGAGCCAGCATGTGGAAGGGATAAGTTCTGAACATGCTGGGACTTGTAGTGTGCAGGCAACAGTCGGACTTCTGTGGACATAATGGCATAGTGCTGGGCCCATGCTCCAGGAGCCCGTTCCACCTCCCTGTCACATTATATTAGGGGCGCTCAGCCGCTGGCCCGCGGGCCACATGTGGGTATGGCTGGCTTGCTGTCCCCCAGGGTGGTTATAACTGCCTGGGGGACAGCAGCAGCCGCCAGCCATACCCGCCCTGGGGGACAGCAGCAGCCGCCACCAGCCATACCCCCCCTGGGGGACAGCAGCAGCAGCCGCCAGCCATACCCGCCCTGGGGGACAGCAGCAGCCGCCACCAGCCATACTCGCCCTGGGGGACAGCAGCAGCCGCCAGCCATACCCGCCCTGGGGGACAGCAGCAGCCGCCACCAGCCATACTTGCCCTGGGGGACAGCAGCAGCCGCCAGCCATACCCGCCCTGGAGGACAGCAGCAGCCGCCAGCCATACCCGCCCTGGAGGACAGCAGCAGCCGCCAGCCATACCTGCCCTGGGGGACAGCAGCATGCACCAGTCATACCCGCCCTGGGGGACAGCAGCAGCTCCTGCCAGCCATCCCCGCCCTGGGGACAGCAGCAGCTGCCGCCAGCCATGCCCGCCCTGGGGGACAGCACCAGCAGCCACCAGCCATACACGCCCTGGGGGACAGCAGCAGCCACTAGCCATACCCGCCCTGGAGGACAGCAGCAGCCATGAAGATTGAGGTCAGTTTTTTTTATAAAATCAAACAGCAATGGACATGTCTGTTTTCTACACTGAGCTGCTTTTAAACTCATCCACAGGTGCAGCTGCGGGTTGCCTGCACTGAGCCATAGACTTCTGTTATTACCTGCAGGTTTCGTGTGCTTTCACAAAGTACATCCATCACATCTGCAGTATATAATAGAATTCTATGGCAACTAACCTGCAGGAAAGTCATAGGTACACTGCGCTGCACCCACGGTGTGTGTCAACCACAGTGCATCAATGTGAAAGCAGCCTTAGGCCCTTTTCATACGATCAGTCCAATCGGGTCCGCCTGTCTGTTTTTCAGGTGGACCCAATCGGACCCTCCATTCACTTCTATGGAGCGGCAGATGTAAACGGATTTTGTGTCTGTGTACACTTGCCTACCTCCAACCTCTGCCCTACTGACACCGTCCTCTGCCCTACTGACACCGTCCCCTGCCCTACTGACACCGTCCACTTCTCTACTGACACCATCCACTGCCCTACTGACACCGTCCACTGCCCTACTGACACCGTCCTCTGCCCTACTGACACCGTCCTCTGCCCTACTGACACCGTCCTCTACTCTACTGACACCGTCCTCTACTCTACTGACACCGTCCTCTACTCTACTGACACCGTCCACTGCCCTACTGACACCGTCCACTGCCCTACTGACACCGTCCTCTGCCCTACTCCACTGCCCTACTGACACCGTCCTCTGCCCTACTGACACCATCCTCTGCCCTACTGACACCGTCCATTGCGATACTGACACCTTCCACTGCCCTACTGACACCGTCCTCTGCCCTACTGACACCGTCCTCTGCCCTACTCCTCTGCCCTACTGACACCATCCTCTGCCCTACTGACACCGTCCTCTGCCCTACTGACACCGTCCTCTGCCCTACTGACACCGTCCACTGCTCTACTGACACCGTCCTCTGCCCTACTGACACCGTCCTCTGCCCTACTGACACCGTCCACTGCCCTACTGACACCGTCCACTGCCCTACTGACACCGTCCTCTGCCCTACTCCTCTGCCCTACTGACACCGTCCTCTGCCTTACTGACACCGTCCTCTGCCCTACTGACACCGTCCACTGCCCTACTGACACCATCCTCTGCCCTACTGACACCATCCTCTGCCCTACTGACACCGTCCCCTGCCCTACTGACACCGTCCACTGCTCTACTGACACCATCCACTGCCCTACTGACACCGTCCACTGCCCTACTGACACCATCCTCTGCCCTACTGACACCATCCTCTGCCCTACTGACACCGTCCTCTGCCCTACTGACACCGTCCTCTCCTCTGCCCTACTCCACTGCCCTACTGACACCGTCCTCTGCCCTACTGACACCATCCTCTGCCCTACTGACACCGTCCATTGCGATACTGACACCTTCCACTGCCCTACTGACACCGTCCTCTGCCCTACTGACACCGTCCTCTGCCCTACTCCTCTGCCCTACTGACACCATCCTCTGCCCTACTGACACCGTCCTCTGCCCTACTGACACCGTCCTCTGCCCTACTGACACCGTCCACTGCTCTACTGACACCGTCCACTGCCCTACTGACACCGTCCTCTGCCCTACTGACACCGTCCACTGCCCTACTGACACCGTCCACTGCCCTACTGACACCGTCCTCTGCCCTACTCCTCTGCCCTACTGACACCGTCCTCTGCCTTACTGACACCGTCCTCTGCCCTACTGACACCGTCCACTGCCCTACTGACACCGTCCACTGCCCTACTGACACCATCCTCTGCCCTACTGACACCATCCTCTGCCCTACTGACACCGTCCCCTGCCCTACTGACACCGTCCACTGCTCTACTGACACCATCCACTGCCCTACTGACACCGTCCACTGCCCTACTGACACCATCCTCTGCCCTACTGACACCATCCTCTGCCCTACTGACACCGTCCTCTACTCTACTGAAACCGTCCTCTACTCTACTGACACCGTCCTCTACTCTACTGACACCGTCCACTGCCCTACTGACACCGTCCACTGCCCTACTGACACCGTCTACTGCCCTACTGACACCGTCCTCTGCCCTACTCCTCTGCCCTACTGACACCGTCCTCTGCCCTACTGACACCGTCCTCTCCTCTGCCCTACTCCACTGCCCTACTGACACCATCCTCTGCCCTACAGACCCGGTCCACTGCGATACTGACACCTTCCACTGCCCTACTGACACCTTCCACTGCCCTACTGACACCGTCCTCTGCCCTACTGACACCGTCCTCTGCCCTACTCCTCTGCCCTACTGACACCATCCTCTGCCCTACTGACACCGTCCTCTGCCCTACTGACACCGTCCTCTGCCCTACTGACACCGTCCACTGCTCTACTGACACCGTCCACTGCCCTACTGACACCATCCTCTGCCCTACTGACACCGTCCACTGCTCTACTGACACCGTCCACTGCCCTACTGACACCGTCCACTGCCCTACTGACACCGTCCTCTGCCCTACTCCTCTGCCCTACTGACACCGTCCTCTGCCCTACTGACACCGTTCTCTGCCCTACTGACACCGTCCTCTCCTCTGCCCTACTCCACTGCCCTACTGACACCGTCCTCTGCCCTACTGACACTATCCTCTGCCCTACTGACACCGTCCACTGCAATACTGACACCTTCCACTGCCCTACTGACACCGTCCTCTGCCCTACTGACACCGTCCTCTGCCCTACTCCTCTGCCCTACTGACACCATCCTCTGCCCTACTGACACCGTCCTCTGCCCTACTGACACCGTCCTCTGCCCTACTGACACCGTCCACTGCTCTACTGACACCGTCCTCTGCCCTACTGACACCGTCCTCTGCCCTACTGACACCGTCCACTGCCCTACTGACACCGTCCACTGCCCTACTGACACCGTCCTCTGCCCTACTCCTCTGCCCTACTGACACCGTCCTCTGCCTTACTGACACCGTCCTCTGCCCTACTGACACCGTCCTCTGCCCTACTGACACCGTCCCCTGCCCTACTGACACCGTCCACTGCTCTACTGACACCATCCACTGCCCTACTGACACCGTCCACTGCCCTACTGACACCATCCTCTGCCCTACTGACACCATCCTCTGCCCTACTGACACCGTCCTCTACTCTACTGAAACCGTCCTCTACTCTACTGACACCGTCCTCTACTCTACTGACACCGTCCACTGCCCTACTGACACCGTCCACTGCCCTACTGACACCGTCTACTGCCCTACTGACACCGTCCTCTGCCCTACTCCTCTGCCCTACTGACACCGTCCTCTGCCCTACTGACACCGTCCTCTCCTCTGCCCTACTCCACTGCCCTACTGACACCATCCTCTGCCCTACTGACACCATCCTCTGCCCTACTGACACCGTCCACTGCGATACTGACACCTTCCACTGCCCTACTGACACCTTCCACTGCCCTACTGACACCTTCCTCTGCCCTACTCCTCTGCCCTACTGACACCATCCTCTGCCCTACTGACACCGTCCTCTGCCCTACTGACACCGTCCTCTGCCCTACTGACACCATCCACTGCTCTACTGACACCGTCCACTGCCCTACTGACACCATCCTCTGCCCTACTGACACCGTCCACTGCTCTACTGACACCGTCCACTGCCCTACTGACACCGTCCACTGCCCTACTGACACCGTCCTCTGCCCTACTCCTCTGCCCTACTGACACCGTCCTCTGCCCTACTGACACCGTTCTCTGCCCTACTGACACCGTCCTCTCCTCTGCCCTACTCCACTGCCCTACTGACACCGTCCTCTGCCCTACTGACACCATCCTCTGCCCTACTGACACCGTCCACTGCAATACTGACACCTTCCACTGCCCTACTGACACCGTCCTCTGCCCTACTGACACCGTCCTCTGCCCTACTCCTCTGCCCTACTGACACCGTCCTCTGCCCTACTGACACCGTCCTCTGCCCTACTGACACCGTCCTCTCCTCTGCCCTACTGACACCGTCCACTGCGATACTGACACCTTCCACTGCCCTACTGACACCTTCCACTGCCCTACTGACATCGTCCTCTGCCCTACTGACACCGTCCTCTGCGATACTGACACCGTCCACTGCCCTACTGACACCGTCCTCTGCCCTACTGACACCGTCCACTGCCCTATTGACACCGTCCACTGCCCTACTGACACCGTCCACTGCTCTACTGACACCGTCCACTGCCCTACTGACACTGTCCTCTGCCCTACTGACACCGTCCTCTGCCCTACTGAAACCGTCCACTGCCCTACTGACACCGTCCACTGCCCTACTGACACCGTCCTCACCCCTTCTGACACTGTCCTTTATGGTAGGCTAACTTTTTATATTTTAACAATGATATTTTGTTTTATTATATTTATTATATTTTTTCCCTATTTTAGGCCTTGCTGGGTGATTTCTAAAAAAAAAAAAAAAGGGCGCCAAACTTTTTCATTTTGTTCAGATTGATCTGTTGCCTACCCCTGCTCCAGAGTAGTTAAAAGATTTTGGAGAAATTGTCCACATTTTGACATACTGTTCCTCCAAATTCTTTTGAATGATCCTCTCAATATCTAAATAAAGATCTGAAATTATTCTTTAGCCACTTGGAGTATCTTGGTATGCGGTGGAAGTGGCAAGTGGTAGTAGGGGGGGGGGGGTCAACTTTTGCATTAACCTTTTGTTTAACCATGTCCTTTAAGCCCCTCCCACTGTTAAGTTTGACCACACCCACTTATGCTGTAGTGCGCGTAGCGCATTCACGTAGCATGCCACCTCATGCTTCCTCCCTCAAGTGTCCCTCCTTCTGAAGTTCAAAAGTTGGGAGGTATGCCACAGGGTTGCGGCGGGCTGCATTAGAGGTGGAGGAGAGAGATGAGCAGGCGGATGGGCAGAGATGACATCATCTCTCTGCGCCCGCTCCACCGCTCTTCCGCCCTTACAGCCGGGCCACTTCAATATGGGAGCGATGTGCGGCGGGGAGCAGAGAGATGACATCATCTCTCACTGCCCACCACACATCAGCGCTCTTTCGCCCGCACAGTACGGGCCTCTTCAATGTCAGAGGTGCGGCGGGGAGCAGAGAGATTACATTATCTCGCACTGCCCGCCCCGCATCGCCGCTCTCCTGCCCTCATGGACCAGTGCTGCTAGCCTGCCACCAATGCAGCGACAATGCACATTTGGTGGCACTGGCTGGCATGGCAAGTATCAATCCACATCAGTTGGCAAGTGAGAACCCACATCTAGTGGCAGGTGATGTGGCAAGTGACAGTCTGCAAATGGTGGCAGGTGACGTGGCAAGTGACAATCTGCAAATGGTGGCAGGTGACGTGGCAAGTGTCAATCTGCAAATTGTGGTAGGCGATGTGGCAAGTGTCAATCTGCAAATTGTGGCAGGTGACGTGACAATCTGCAAACGGTGGCAGGTGATGTGGCAAGTGACAATCCACATCTGGTGGCAGGCGACATGGCAAGCGACAATCCACATCTAGTGGCAGGTGATGGTAGCAAGTTAAAAAGCTGCATCTGCTGACAGGCGATGGTGGCAAGTGACATGATGCATCTGGTGGCAGGAGATGTGGCAAGTGACAAACCCAGGGCTCCCACTGATTCTGCATTATGGTGAGTGGAACCACTTCATTATATATTAGAATGTAACAATAGAAACAATGCACCTCGATCACCCCGACACCATATCAACCATGGTGCCATGATGATTGAAATGCCAACACCATCCTTTGCCCACATAAAATTGCTTACCACCAGGCCCCCCTCCCCCGGGTCTGCAAAAAGGTTGGTGACCGCTGCTATGGTCTCTAGCCCCAGATCTTTTGCAGTCCTAGCAACGCCCCTGCTGAACAGTATATTCTGATGGGGAAGGAGTCCCCCCTGTTGAATACAATAGTCAGCGGTAGAAATCCCTGCATCACACATCTTTTGTTGTGGTTGAATAAACCAAAAAATTTAATGAGTATACCCTGCTTTAGAGTGTCAGCGTTCACCTGAAAAACTGCTTTGTGGGAAAACAAACTGAGCATAGGAAACTTTGAAATGTTTCAAACTGTGGATGAATTACTGAATGTTAATAAAATAGCCTTTAAATCAGAATTTAATGGTGAGGGGACTGGGCAACATTTACCATAATGTGGAAATATGTACAGCATATGTGCACATGCTTACTTCTCAATGTGCTCTCCTCCAATGATGAAAGTCCAAGCTTCCCACCTTAACTCCGTTGATGCCGCTGACTTTTTCTACTGGTTCAACATCTTCTGTTTCTAACATTGGGCAGCCACTTATGATGTAACTCTTTTTACATTATCTTAAAACCCAGCTCCATTCTCAGCATCTTACAGATAGGCTGGGTCTGTACACTGCACATGTGCAGCAGTCAGTGTACAAAGAACAAAATGTACCAGCAGACAGGTAAATGTTTTTTTGGAAAAAGAGACCTCTAAACACCTTTAGCACCCCCCTGGGTATACTGGGAGCAAAGAGGGTACCTCCAGATACAGGGTGTGGACTTACATTCACCCCAGGGCTGAGTCCATGGCTATAATGGGAAGTTAGAACAATATAGGCGCCAGTCACTTTAGGTAGTTTTCAATGCTTTAATGAAGAACTTGAAAGAAGTAGTAGTAAAGAGGTTGAGGGGAGGTTGCAGATACCCTTTTGTAGCAGATCACCTACAGACTCCTTAGATTAAAGGACAAAAACACAGCTTTCTTTCAGCAGATCTTGAATATCCGGGTAGGCGTCTGTCACACAGACCTAGCAACCAGTAAGATGTCTGGATAAGCCTCTCTCACAGACTTAGTAGCCAGTAGATGCCTGGATAAGTCTCTCTCACAAACTTAGCAGCCAGGAATGTATTAACTTGATTGGATTGTAGAACAACTTCACAGTACCAGAACCTTTAAGCGGACCCGGCAGCACTGTGAGGGTAGGATAGATGTAGGTGCGTCCTCCAAGTAAGTCACCAGGCCCCTCTGAGAGACCAGCCTTCATCCTGGTTCTCTCTAGCAAGGGTCCTCCCTTGGATCTCCCCAGCCTGGCTCAGCCTCCTCCAAACAGGCAAAACAGCCCAAGGGTCACCTCCGGACAAGTAGGCCCCAGACAGGCCTCTGGGCCTACTTGCACAGCTTGCAGCAGCATAGCCTCAGGCCTGGAGGGCCACGAGGTGAGGACTGACCAAAGCACATGGCATCTCTCCAATAAATACCCCTTCCCAGAATGCACAACGGCAGGAACCTCCCACTGGGCTGTTTCTGGAAAAAGAATATTCATTACAGCTTAATTTAGTTGTTATTCTCACACTGTCCTGTGGTACCAGTGACACCTACTGGCAACAGTGGGAAATGCACAACACAGTCAAATTAGAACAGAATCAAAAAAACTATGTGCAATCAATCTGGGCTGGTAACAGCTCAGCCAAAAATCAAATTTACAATATAGCCCCATTTTCAGGAACAGGGGACTACATACCAAAACAAATACATTCTATCTACTAGCAATTTTTTGTGCTAGCACAAATTTGTTCTCTTTATTGCAATTAAACTGAAGGTTAAAACTCATCTGAGAAATACAGAACCTCCTTTTTTGCAACAGTTTTTATGTCTACCTGAAAGTGTCTACCAGTGATAATGTGTCAGGCCAGTTTTAAAACACTTGCATTCATTCTAAGTGTTCCTGATGATTTTGAAGTGTTATTTTCAGGTGTTTCACAAGCATTTTACAAGTTTGTGCAAGGTGGTTTGTTTCCTAGGGAGGAAGGGTGTAGGCAGGTGTAGTATGACCTCCTTACACAGGTGGCATTGTCACAGCCCCCTGACAATGCCACAGCCACCCTGCAGGGGGATGGAGGATAGGAGGAAATGCATATTCCTCTTTGGCCTCCATATGTGTAATTGACTGGGCTGCTGTCCAATTGGATGCTGTCGCCTGGACCTACAAGAGGAGCAGAGCAGTTCTAGAGGAGGAATATTTCTAAATGTGCAAAAACATACATATTGTACATGTAGGCCAGGTTCATACATGTGCGGTGCAAATTTCAGATCTGTTTTCACTTTCCAAAGTAGCTGTTCAGCAATCCAGCTGCAATTTAAATATGGTTCTAAAGCAAATTTTAGGAGTGGGTGGTCGCAAGCGTTCTTTACAAAAAAGCTAATAGAAAAAGGTTACCATCCAGCTAGATCATGTATGTTGCCAACATCCCTAGATTGATAGGTGTAAAAAATACCCCCATATAAGGTTGTGGGACTTTAACGGCAACAGCGTAATGTAAAAACAATTTTATTCCATAGAAAAATTTATATATGTATACAAAACATTAGCATAGTAAATAAACATAACACAGTGAACACAATAAAAAGCTGAAACACAGCTGTACTGATGTGCATTGGATAGAGATGCTTGTAATGTCTTCCACGAAGGCCTGCGCGTTTCGGGACTGAAACTGACCATCCCTTCGTCAAGGGGCGACTCGTGGGGCAAGCTCTTACTGTATGGTGAAATACAAGATTGGAAAAAATATATATAAATAAATACAACATTTTCTATCGCATAATATTGTCGTAGCATTGCATAGAGAACATGAAGTCTATAAAACCAAAACAAGAGACAAACAAACATGACAGTGTTGGAGCACCCATTGCCCAAATCACGGTGGCGGATATGTCAAAACCACCCACGGATCCGTGCTGCCACGGATCCGAGCTGCCACTTTATAAAAAAGTATATAAAGACTGAATTCACCAAGGGAAAATTAAAGATGAATAGTGGCGCTGATCCCCAGGTGGTGGGGAAATGTAGAACACTCCTATACAGCCAGTGAACTGGGTATGGATGTGTACTAGATGATACACTCTAATGAATCAATTACTACTAAATGAGGAAAATAAATATTATTGCCCAAAATTAAATTATATATCTGAGCTAATGAACTGCAAACAGAATTAATGTATATATACAAATCACCCTGTGAGAGTGGTACCAGATATATATATCCAAAAAAAACTCTATGAATACTGAAAAGAAAAATGCAGCAACCAAAAAATGTGTACTGAATAGTCCCAATAAATCGTGAAACAAAAAATGAAGAAAGTCCAAAAGAAAAGTCCAACAGAAGTGAAGGTGACTCCAAAAACTGCTCAGCTGCGTCTCAAACCATCCACCACACCTCTGTGAAGTGATTCCACTCCCTTCTGAAATTCAAACTCACCAGCTATTAAGGCCTCTCACTCTCGTGTTTGGCCTGACAGAGGCTCTAATCCACTATCATGGGGGTCAGCATGCGAGCATACACATCCATTGCTCCATAGATCAAACGATTTCCTTATGTTGGTGGTGTGACATATAAATGAAAAAAGCTCCAATAGTGTAATACCGTTTAAAAGATTTAATCACACATAAAAACAACTTCAATGAACTCACATTTGAAAATAAAACCAGTAAGCAAATCACTTCACAGCATACAGGAATATCTCACGGCAAAGCATGCGATGGCAATGAAAATACAACAGGCGGCCACGGCGGACCCAGGAAGTGTGTGTGCTCACGTTCGTCTCACCCGTCCACAGCACTCGTCCCTCCACTGGTCCTCCGCTCCGTCCCCCTTCACTCCTTCCTTTAGCACTCGTGTAGAATCGCCGTGTAGCCACGCCCCGACGTGTTTCGTCACGGGGACTTAATCATGGGGTTGCCTACCCGGCGGATCAATCAGATATTTCAGCAAATCAGAATTAGAGTGGGCGGGTACAGATCACTCCGTGTTCACACACTTCCTGTGTCTCCGTATATACAAAGTATAGCCCTTCTCATCATTCTAGATTATAATTCAATACTAAATGCATTTCAATCAATGTTTTCAAAGGTAAATCCCGTGGCAATCAGCTAACAATATTCCTCCCCTTTACATTAAGATACTATCCATCATATTGAGGGATTCTTTACTTCCCAAATGGTTCTCAGCAGTATTTAATTAGCGATAATAAACTACTGCTACTCAACATCAGAAATAAATTAAATTTTACCACATTAATTACTATTTAAATAATATTGGTGATTACTAATGCAAAAATAATATACATATGTGAAATTATATATATAAAAATATAAATATGAACTGCAAACACCCAAATTACATCATATAAATCTCTCGATTATACCATATTATGTCATAGCCTCTCATAAAAAGTGACCATCAAAGAATCATAATTCTGTGATTAGACATATTAAAAATATATATATGTCAGAGAAATATATATGTGAAAACTATGACAAGAATTCCTAAAAATTATTTTCCAAAAAATATTGTTCCAAAAAATTATTATTATTCCAAAAAATTATATGTGCCAAAACATTGTCAAAAGAGATTCTTTTTGTGTGTGTGTGACCACACGATAGAATAACTCCATTCTATAACCCCCTATACTTATAAACTAAACCTATGTGTCTGATATTGCTAGCAGTTATTAATAAAGCAATTCAAGTCAAGTTCGATGTTCATACCTCTAGGGAATAAACATTTCAGGAGAAAGATCCATCGGGTTTCTCTCTGAGAGAGATCCCTAACCCGATTGGATCCTCTCCAGGACTGATATACTACATCCAAACCACAGAATTGTAAGAGGCTTGGGTCCTGATTGTGTTTCTCCTTGAAATGGAGAGACACACTGTGGTATCGGAAACCTTTTTGGATATTGGCTAGATGCTCTGCAATTCGCACTCTCAATAGTCTCTTTGTGCGGCCGACATAAAATAAACCGCATGGGCACCATAAAAGATAGACTACATGAGAGGAATTGCACGTGATAAATTCTCTGATTCTAAACGTTTCATCATCCGCATTGGTAATTTGAGTCAAACCCCTATTGATTACCTTTACTGTTTTGCAACAAATGCATTTTCTACATGCATAAAATCCTTGTAGGTCAATTTTTATAACTTGATCATTTGGTTGATTTAAGATTTTTTTCATTACCCTCTGGCCAAAGCTTGGGGCCTGTCTATAGATAAATTTAGGGCAGCTAGGTAAAACATCCCCCAGATGTCTATCCCTACACAAAATGTGCCAATGTCTCTTAAAGATCATCTCCACATCCCTGTACTGGTGATGGAAATCTGAGATGAATCCAAACTGATGTTGATTAGTTGATGGCATACAATCTCTCTCTTTTAAACATTCATCCCTAGGGATATTAGCTACCTCCTTGATGATGTTATTCAAAGCATCATCTTTATACCCCTTTTGCAGGAATCTTTCTTTCAGAATATTTGCTTGGATAGCATATGTGTCTAAGTCTGAACAGTTACGTCGAACTCTAAGCATCTGCCCTTTTGGTATGTTTTTAATCTAATTTGAATGATGACCGCTCCTAATGGATAAGTATCTGTTCCGGTCTGTCATTTTGAAGTAGACTTTAGTACTGATGGTATTGTTAATCTTGGTAAAAGTCACATTGAGAAAATTTACTGAGGTGTCACTAATGACGTGATCCAACCGAATATTATTCGAGTTGTTATTGAGAACAGAGATGAAGTTAATCGCAGACTCCCTTGATCCCTCCCAAATGAACAGTAGATCATCAATAAATCTACGGTAGAACCGCAACTGGGTGGGTTTTGGGTTAAACACCCGTCTATCCTCCCACTCTGCCAGAAATAAGTTGGCTAGGCTGGGAGCATATTTGGCTCCCATCGCCACGCCAACTTTCTGTGAGAAGAAGTGCCCATCATACCAGAAGTAGTTGTGGGTCATGCAAAAATTTAAAGCATGACCCACAAACACCTTCTGCACATGAGGGATGTCATCCCTTCTACTCAAAGCCCAGTTCAAGGCTAGTGCCGCATCCTCATGCTGGATAACAGTGAGGCCACATCGGCCGTCACTAAATACACTTCTGAGGTTGGATCAAATTTGACCTCCTGTAAAGATCGAAGCAGATCAGTGGTATCTTTGAGATAAGCTCTAGTGGTTCTCACACTAGGTTGGAGGAACTTATCTAAAAATTCGCCCAATCGGGCCGTGACTGATCCTATGCCGTTCACAATAGGACGTGCCAGTGGCACCCTTACATCTTTGTGAATCTTCGGCAGCGTATAAATGATTGGGATGCAACAAGAACTAGGAACCAGGTAGCTTTTCTCTTTGCCATTCAGGGCATCCACACTATAGCCCCACTCTACCAGAGCACTCAACTGGGCTCTGTATTCATTTGTGGGGTCTGAGAGTAATCTGTAATATGTAGTGCGATCTCCCAACATTTCTACCAATTGTTTATGATAGAAAGTTTTATCCAAAATTACTACACCTCCCCCCTTGTCCGCTGGTCGAATAATAATATCTTTTTTTTCCTCTAATGATTTGATACCATCTATGATATAGTCAGGATTGACTCTTTTGATTGGGTTCAATCGTTCTATATCGCTTAGGACAAGGTTTTTAAACACCTCAATGAAGTGGTTACTAGAGTTTTGGGGGTTGAACAAGGATTTGTTCCTCAAACCCGAATCTATCCTCCTCTGGTTCACAGTGATATCTCTTCTAGGTACAATAGGATGACACAAGAAGTGTTTTTTAATATTTAACGTGCCGATGAATTTGTGAGTATCAATAAATACCTCAAATTTATTAACTGGTTTCCTTGGTGCACATTTCAGCCCCAAGCTCAATATATTTAATTCCTTATGGTTGAGTTGTGTCCCACTGAGATTAAAGATTCCATCATTTACACATCTCTTGGTCTCTTTTTTGGGTTGTTTGGCTCTACCTGCTCTACACCCCCTTCTTCTCTTGGAAAGGGTATAGGCTCTCTGTTTGGGTAGTGATCCGTTCCACTCCTCCCTCCACCCCTGTTGCTGTTGGAGCGAGCATTCCCTCTGGGAGTCCCTCCCCCCCTTTCCTCGATGCCCTAAAAAGGTTGGGGGCCAGGTCTTTGATAATTGGGATGCTCATTTATTTCATAATCCATCAGGGGTGCATATCTATTATAGGTAGGGATCTGATTTCCCATATCCGGGTAATAGTTATGGGATGGAGTGGAATACCCCTCTTGATATGATTGGGGGAAGTGATGGGCATTATAGTTAGTGGATTGATTCCCTCTATATTGTTGCACTGGATGAAATGGGGGATATTGGTTAGATAGTTGTCAATGCCCACCCCTGGCCCCATGCAGGGGCCTTGGTGAATGGTAACCTTCCCCTTGTTGGTAACCTCCATATGGGTAGCCACCCCCATATTGTGCATGTGACCCCCTACGGGGGTGTCCTGGTGTATTGAGCTCTGATTTCCCTTTCCCATTTTTTCCCCCCAAGGATCTCTCCTGTTGGTTTCCTGATGAGGAAATAGGGACTACACCTTCTTTATTGTTTGACTCCATGGGTTCAACCCCTACACTGGAGTTCTGCCACACATAAATGTTATTATTTTTAAAATCTGTAGAATCTCTGATGTATTTTTTAACCTTCTTCTTTTGTACTTCACGATCAAGTTTTTCTAGTTTTTTCTTCATATTATTGTTAAATTCTAGAATGGAATTAGTGCCTTTAATAGGCTCTTTCCTCTCTATATCCTTGATCTGTTCATTAATTTTAGTCAATTTGAATTCCTTTCTTGTTAGCACAAGATCCTGAAGTTCCAAACTTGCTTTGTTAAAAAATTCCAACCACTCTTTCATAAAGGAGGGGTCTGTGAGTGCATCCTGAGGGGGCACTTCCCATCTAAGACTTTTAAAAATTAGTTTTTCTTTCAGGTAGTGTTTAAACGTGAATACATCCCACCACGTTTTAAGCTGTTTTTCAAGCAAGTGAT
Organism: Aquarana catesbeiana; assembly: GCF_042186555.1. Classification (NCBI taxonomy): domain Eukaryota; kingdom Metazoa; phylum Chordata; class Amphibia; order Anura; family Ranidae; genus Aquarana; species Aquarana catesbeiana. The sequence continues at coordinate 213,747,235 of NC_133329.1, read as the reverse complement.
CCAAGTTTTTTAAAAGAGCTGTAGAGTCTTCATCACAGTCACCCATTTCAGCATTTCAGGGCTGCTCAAGAAGACACTATCAGGATTAATCTGTCTTTTTGATAAGAAGTTAATAGCTTCCATAGCAGCAGATGGTTAAAAATAAAATAATGAAAACTGAAGGTATACAGGTTCAAAAAACGTCGCCCCAGACCTGTATTTCCACCTCTGCGCTATAATTCAAATGTCAGAACCCTATCGGAGCTGCCACTTTATAAAAAAGTATATAAAGACTGAATTCACCAAGGGAAAATTAAAGATGAATAGTGGCGCTAATCCCCAGGTGGTGGGGAAAAAATGATGATCTTTAAGAGATATTGGCACATTTTGTGTAGGGATAGACATCTGGGGGATGTTTTACTTAGCTGCCCTAAATTTATCTATAGACGGCCCCAAGCTTTGGCCAGAGGGTAGTGAAAAAAATCTTAAATCGACCAAATGATCAAATTATAAAAATTGACCTACAAGGATTTTATGCATGTAGAAAATGCATTTGTTGCAAAACAGTAAAGGTAATCAATAGGGGTTTGACTCAAATTACCAATGCGGATGATGAAATGTTTAGAATCAGAGAATTTATCACGTGCAATTCCTCTCATGTAGTCTATCTTTTATGGTGCCCGTGCGGTTTATTTTATGTGGGCCGCACGAAGAGACTATTGAGAGTGCCAATTGCAGAGCATCTAGCCAATATCCTAAAAGGTTTCCGATACCACAGTGTGTCTCTCCATTTCAAGGAGAAACACAATCAGGACCCAAGCCTCTTACAATTCTGTGGTTTGGATGTAGTATATCAGTCCTGGAGAGGATCCAATCGGGTTAGGGATCTCTCTCAGAGAGAAACCCGATTAATCTTTCTCCTGAAATGTTTATTCCCTAGAGGTATGAATATCGAACTTGACTTGAATTGCTTTATTAATAACTGCTAGCAATATCAGACACATAGGTTTAGTTTATAAGCAAGGGGGTTATAGAATGGAGTTGTTCTATTGTGTGGTCACACACACACACAAAAAGAATCTCTTTTCACAATGTTTTGGCACATATAATTTTTTGGAATAATAATTTTTTGGAACAATATTTTTTGGAAAATAATTTTTAGGAATTCTTGTCATAGTTTTCACATATATATTTCTCTGACATATATATATTTTTAATATGTCTAATCACGGAATTATGATTCTTTGATGGTCACTTTTTATGAGAGGCTATGACATAATATGACATAATATGGTATAATTTTTTTTATATTGTGAAATATAATGTTACACCAAGTAAATTGATTCCCCAAATGTCATGCTTCAAAATTGTGCCCGCTCGTGGAATGGCGTCAAACTTTTACCCTCAAAAATCTCCATAGGCGACGTTTAAAAAATTCTACAGGTTGCATGTTTTGCGTTACAGAGGAAGTCTAGAGCTAGAATCATTGCTCTCGCTCTACTGGTCGCGACGATATCTCACATGTGTGGTTTGACCACCGTTTTCATATGCGGGCGCTACTCGTGTATGCGTTCGCTTCTGTGCGCAAGCTCGTCGGGACGGGGTTTTTTTTTTTTTTATTTTAATTTTTATTATTTATTTTACATTAATTTATTTATTTTTACACTGTTTAAAAAAAAATAAAATGTGTCACTTTTATTCCTATTATAAGGAATGTAAACATCCCTAGTAATAGAAAAAGCATGACAGGACCTCTTAAATATGAGATCTGGGGTCAAAAAGACCTCAGATCTCATATTTACACTAAAATGCAATAAAAAAAAAAAAAAAGTCACTTAAAAAAATGACATTAAAAAAAATATGCCTTTAAGAGGCGTGGGCCGAAGTGACGTTTTGACGTCGCTTCCGCCCAGCAGTGTCATGGAGACAAGTGGGCGCCCACCTTAGCCTCACTCGTCTCCAGGCACAGCACGGAGTAGGACGCGATCGCCTCCGCCGCTACCGACAGCTCGGGTAAGCCCTCTCCTGCCACAGATGAAAGAGATCTCGTGGCGAATCAGCCACAGGGACCACTTTTATCAGAAAGCCGGCCGCCGCACGAAAACGGGGATACCAGGGTTATGGCAGCTAGCTGCTGCCATAACAACGATATCCACCGTCAAAGTTTGGACGTACTTCGGCGTGCGGCGGTCCAGAAGTGGTTAAAAAAGTGCAATAGTCAACAATAAGGTGCAATGGTAAGTGAATCCAAATGATCAGAGATAGTGCATAGATCAATAATCCTGCTTAAATAAATAAATCTTCAAAGGTGCAGTAATAAATAAAAAGATACAGCGTAGTATGTGACACAGGTGAGTAAATATTTTCCAATGAATGTCCAAAAACAGAAACAAAAAATTGGTACTGTGTAATAAATCCAATGAACCATGTACTGCAACTCCCAAAAAACAGGGTCAGATCTTCTTACAACAGTTCATATATATAAAAAAATATTTTAAAAGGTGCAAGTGCAATAAACGATCAATGTGCAAAAATATTTATGATGTCTGTTCCATCCAACCACAATCCGGAGTGCGCCACCTGTTTCCCCCAGCCTCTCACCTCTAGCAGCGGCCCCCAACGGGCCAAATCGAGCTTGAATCAGCAACAGATGCAGATATTCTCAGTCGATCGACCTCCGGTATTCTCCACACTGGGACACCCGATATCCGGCAAGAAATCTACGATCTCCAAAGATTTAAAAAACAAAATTACAGTGATCTGAACAAATACTTCCAGCCTCGGCCGTGACCAGAAGTGACGACACCTGGCTCCTCACTGAGGTAATTTCCGATCGCCAACAACGCGGTGACGTCAAGCACGTACGACGAGACTAGAAAAGGCCAGTTCAGAACCAAGCGCGGCACCCTTTGGGCTCCTTTTGCTAATCAGTTTGTGCTTGTGGGTTTGTATCTGCTCTTCAGTGCGTGCAAGCAAGCTCTGCGTGACTTTAAGTAGTCATTGTGTTCTTGTTCGTTCGTTACAGTTTTTCAAGTCTCTCTTCACAGGCCTTGCTGTTCTTCAGTGCGTTCTGTTACTTCGTTCTGAGCAGCCGACCGTTTTCTAGCCATGTTTCGTATACGTACTCCTCGTAGAGTTCGTGCTGTGCGGGGGCTTGGTGTTGGGGTCCTGACCTTGACACAAGTCCAGTCCATGAACAGGGTGGGGAGGAGTTCATGGACCAAGAATTGGTTGCTTCAGCGTGACCAGTTCTCTCATATGCCTTTGCTCCGTGAGATCCGTGAGAATAATCCTGACAATTTCAGGAACTTTCTCAGGATGACGGACCCCGTATTTCACCGTCTGCTGGCTTCGCTGACCCCCTATATCAGCAGGCAGGATACCTGCATGAGGCAAGCCATCACTCCAGAGCAGAGGCTCGTCGCTACCCTGCGGTACTTGGCGACAGGGAGAAGCCTGCAGGACCTCAAGTTCTCGACAGGCATCTCCCCCCAGGCTCTGGGTATCATTATCCCAGAGACCTGTTCTGCCATCATACAGGTCCTGCAGAAGGAGTATATGAAGGTAAGATTTTTATCCTTTAATATCACATTTTATTGTATTGAATGATTGATAATATATTGTATTTCTTTCCTCATTCCCTAATTACCATGATTGTAATATGCTGTGAATGTCTCCTTTGTCCTCATGCAAGCAGGATTTTTATGTAATTATTTTTTTAGTCCTTCATACAGATTGGCCTTCAATAACCTCCCCAGCATGCTCTCCTGCCCTATATTCACCTCATGTAGTCACTTAACAATGTATTTTGTCAGCTCCATAGTAGTGCTTTACCCCAAACACCCCCTAAAATGTTTTTAAATGTGATTTGTGCTTTAAATTCAGGCAGAGTGCCAGAGGCTTTTTTTTTGTGGTGTCCCCAAATCATTTTTAGTAACCCCCCCTCCCCCCCAACTGCTAAGTCAGCTGATCCCAATTATCTATCTATCCTCAATCATCTATCTGCTGACTTTGCCAAACCCAAACATACTATACCCACCTCTTTTGTGGTCAGATGTATGGATGAATTCCCCAAAGCATGTAGTGCAAGGGCCTGCCTGAATACTTACAAATGGTACTGTTTAAACTTTTTATATCCTATTATTATCTTGACAGGTAATAGCAGAATCTCCAAATGTCCTCAAATGTGTACAGTGTTTATTTATATCTTTGTATTATGACACTTCTTACCTGTCCAGTGCGCTGCCAATAGTGTAACTAAGGAGGGGCTGTTCCAAGTAATACCCATTATTTAGGCATTCATCTCTCAATGAAGTGGAGAGGGTTACCTGTCCAAGATTTCCCCACCCCCCATAATGTTAGAAATGGCCCATGAGAGGGGGAGGGGGGTAGGGGTAATATGATAGGTGTACCTTATACTTTGGTGTTGTTAAATTCCCCTTAATAAATGCTATCTAGAGGTTGGCCAAGAATGTTTGTGTCTAATCTGCTTGCCATGTTTATGTGCAAAAATATTAATTAATTTTTGTTTTCCTCAACAGTTTCCTTCCACGCCACAGGAATGGCAGACTGTGGCCTCCCACTTTGACGAGCGGTGGGACTTTCCTAACTGTGGAGGGGCAATTGATGGGAAACACGTCCACATCGTCCCACCACCCAACTCGGGGTCGTACTATTTCAACTATAAGGGGTTCAATAGTATTGTGATGTTGGCGGTGGTGTCGGCTAATTACGACTTCTTGTATGTGGACGTGGGGAAGAATGGCCGGATGTCCGATGGTGGAGTCATCGCCCAGACTGAGTTCTACAGGAATCTCCAGAATGGCAGCTTGGACTTGCCACCTCCAGAGGACAATGTGGAAGGACTCCCATTCGTGTTCGTTGCTGATGAAGCCTTTGCGCTGGGGGACCATCTTATGCGGCCATTCCCTATGAGGACCCTCACCCCGGAACAGAGGGTTTTTAATTAACGGCTGGCCAGAGCCAGAAGAGTGGTGGAGAACACATTTGGAATCCTGGCCAGCCGGTTCCGCCTATTTCTGACACCCATCCATATGGCGGAGTATAGACTTAATCATATAATCCTGGCGTGCTGTATTCTCCATAACTTTTTACGCAAACATTTGGCCAACTATGCTGGCTCAGTTGGGCCTGAGGCCGGAATGATCCATTAAACAACACTGACGGCGCTTGAAAGTGGCCGTCCTGGCTTGCCCTCCCTGAGTGCCCGTGATGTCCGGTTACGATACCTGGAGTTCTTTGCGGGTAGGGGGGCCATCAATATGCCAGCAAATTTGTGAAGCCTTTATCAAATAAAAAAGCAAAGAAAAGACAATCTTTGTGGACATTTACTGCTTGTGTTTGTTTTAGCTGACCGTGACAGAAATGTGTTTAGTCCAGAAAATGGCGTGATTGTGTAACCTTATACAAAGCACTGTTGGGTGTTATTTACTAAAGGCAAAGATACTTTTTCACTACAAGTGCACTGAAACTGCACTTGTAGTGCAAAGAGGATTTGCCCTTAGGAAATAACACCCATTTTCACAGAAAACAGCAATGACATCACCAACAAAGTGTTTTAGCGTCGACACAATAATCCACACATTCTTGCTTAACAATCTGTTTAATACCTGCACAATCACATGTGCATTTAGAAAAGTTTTTTCAAACAAAAAAACATGTTTGTGGTATAACAATGTTTGGGGTAGCATTATCAAACAGATAAATGTCCATTTAAGCTAAAACAGGCCTGTGTAAAACCAACAAGAAAGCCACAAATCTTGAACTTACAAAGTTCACATTTGGTAGAACTTGAAGGCAATATCAGACATGGGTATTTAGGAACTGTGTTTGATATTGCGTTCAGATGGGGTGAAGTCACCCCAGGAAAAGCCAAATTTGGAAGATGCACACAAATTTCCCATGTCAACATGTGGTAGCTGCCATCACGGGGGATCAAGGGACGTGTTTTGGAGGAGCAACCCCTTCCTCTCAGCTACTTTATTATTGAGGAAGGGGTTGCACCCCCAAAACGCGTCCATTGATCTCCCGTGATGGCAGATAGCACATGTTGGCACACTGTGTGCATCCTCCAAATTAGGCTTTTCGACAAATCTTTCAAACATTTTGAACATTGGAGCACACAAAAAACAAAGGGATTGGGAGGGGTTTTAAACTCGCCCCAAAACATCAATGATGTTTTTATTTTTTTGAATCACATCATTGATGTTTTTATTGAGGTTTTCCAATTCTAAATTACACCCCATGATCTCCCCGAACAGGATCTGGGCACTTTCTGATGTGAAAGGATCTGGATCCACAACATCACGATCACCTAAAAACAGAGGAACCCAAAAAAAAAAGGTATCAAAAATCTGCCAGCATCCATCTCTTACCTGAGCCTGTGGTCGCAGACACTCACCTGTTGTGGTGACTAGTTCCACCACGTCTTCTTCCTCCTGCTCTTCTTGGGTTGGTGGGATTTCACCTTCTTCCAGAGGTGGGGGGTCTGTGTTCTCCTCGGATGAGGGGTGTCCTCCGAGTCTTTTCTCCCCTATGTAAAACAAAAATGCTATACTTAGCACACAGATATTTGATGGCAGAACTATAAATAGGAAACATTGTTTGGAAGTGGGGTACAATTGTCTATTTTGGCAGAGTTCCAAAATGTAGCATTTTCAGTGTCCTTTGTCAAGCTTCAATACTTTACCTGTTTGGTACAAGCTTCACAGATGGAGCACCCCCTATACTATACAGTGGAGCACCTGTGTGGTCCCCTAATAAAAATGGTGTTCTTGTGTCCCACACTAGTGCTCCAGTGTCCAGATGTGAAAACAGCTGCTGAGTGTCCTCTCCTTACACAGAATCTAGTTTGCATTTCATTCTAGTAACAAAGCCATCTACCCAACCAAAATAGTTTCTGACAAGTAGGGCGTAAAAATTGTGGCCAAATGCATATGGCCTAAACAATGGTGTTTTATAGGCCGAAAGAAAAATGTTTGATACAAACGAATAATGTACCCATGAACATGAAATTTGCCATTTAAAAATGTAGACTTGTAAGAAAAGCACATGGAGCAGCACGAACGTAAGAAACATAAAGAATAGGAACACAGGAGCAGCACTCTCCGGATCTTTCTGTACTGCTCATGTTCTCATAATTTGAGGTCCGACCACCGCTTCCTGAGCTGATCTTTCGATCGTCGTACCCCGAAATGCCGGTGCAGACTCTTGACCACTTTCGCCATGATCTTGGCCTTTCTGACATTGGGGTTGGGGTAAGGTCCATATTTCCCCTCATAGTCGGCCCTCTTCAGGATGTCCACCATCTCCAACATCTCCCCAAAGGACATATTTGATGCCTTAAATCTTCTTCTGGATCGGGACATTTCAGGCTCCGGGCTTTCCTCCTCCTCCTCCTCGTTGCTATAATTAGCACGCACCTGCTGTGTATCCGCCATGTGCTCTTCCCCCACTGCGCCGAACAAAAAGGGGCAGGGAATAGACTAGAAAGAACGTCAGGGGCGGGCGGAGTTACACGCATGCGCAGTGTGTATAAAGCGTAATACGCGTGCGTATTACGTACGATCTGTGAGGAAGGAGCATCGAAAGCACCGATCGTGATAACGAAGGTAAGATCTAAACTTGGGCCTATACTGCTTCGAAATTGAAGCCTATATTGTAACAAGATTAGGAGAATTTGGCCTGACCTTAGGGTTTGTCTTGTGTTGTGTCTTGCAGAGAAAATGGATGGGTTCAACGACCACAACTTCCTCCCCCTGTTCATAGACAAATACAGGGAGCTGCCCTGTCTGTGGCAGGTGAGACATCCCCATTATAACAATAAACAAAAGAGGCAGGCAGCGCTGGAGAAACTGCTGGAGTTGGTGAAGCCGGTGGTCCCCACAGCAACCATCCCCTATTTAAAAACCAAAATTGGTGGCCTGAGGAGCACTTATCTTAGGGAGCGAAAGAAGGTCACGGATTCCCAGAGGTTCGGAGCTGCAGCAGATGACATTTATGTCCCTAGGCTGTGGTACTATGAGAGACTGCGATTTCTGTCAGACCACACTGAAGTCAGGGAGTCCCTCTCCACTCTTCCTTCCACTCTTCCTTCCACCCCAGCTGAGGCTTCCGATGTCCAACCTGGGCCTTCCAGCCAGGAAGAAGTGGAGGAGCCCAGCTGGAGTCAGGTATAGCATTCTTCTCCAGATTTCTGGTCAATAAATAAATGATGTTTATTAGATGTTATTATTGATCACTAATTGCTGATTGAAAAAAGTGTTTTACATATCAATAGACAGTAGTGGGCAAAAATAATTGGGACAAGAATGAAAAATCCTGGGCTCAGAAGGATAGTCTGTTATATTTGGTAACAGTCAATTTGCAACAGTCATGAGGTGAAAATTGTGTGTGATTGATGAATAAAAAAATAAAACTATGTCCCTTTTTCATACACAGGAAGACCTCAGCCAGGAGGAGGTTGTGGAATGTGGCAGTCAGGAGGAGGCGGGGATTAGTGGCAGCCAGGAGGAGGCGGGGCTAAGTGGCAGCCAAGAGAAGTCTGGGACCAGTCGCAGCCTGACTGAATCGCAGGTTCCTCCCCTCCGCCTTCCATATAAAAGAGCGAGGAAGACGACTCCCATGCAGGATTCAGCACTCAGGCTCATTCAGGAGGCTTCTGCGTCCCTCCGAGACTTACCCACTCCTGAAGAGGCCTTTGCCTGCATGGCTGCCACCAAACTGCAGGGCATGCAGGAGGGTCAACGCAAGCTGTGTGAGGACCTGCTTTATAAAGTCCTAAGTAAGGGGGTGAGTGGGGAACTAACACCCAAGACCGACGTGATTGAGTTGGACCATCCTCCTCCTGCTGCCACAACTCCACCACCAGAGCCACCGTGTGGAAGGAAGCGTGGAAGAAAGACCAGAGAGTGATGACCCTGGGTTCAGTCTGGTGTGACAAAAGCTGCAGTCTCTTGTATGACCACAGCCTGGGGACACAGATGTCATCTGCTGCTTTCCGGATCTCTGGGACTTCTGGACCAGACTGCACTCCCTTAGATAAGGACTCCTCAGGCCACCAATTTTGCTTGAAAATAGTTGATGTGTGCCCTGGGGGTCCAAGGCTTCACCCATTTCTGCAGTTTCTCCAGCGTTGCCTCCCTCTTTGTTTAGTTGTGAGCCCTTAATAAATGTTTTTTTTTGGAAATTCAGGTACATTTCTAACATAAAATGTGAAATTAACAAGGGACAACAACACCAAACAATCTCCTACAGATTAAATAGAACAACATATCAATGGTGTTGTGGTAACTTGACACAAAAAACACACACAAAAATTTTCAGGAGTACAAATCAAAATCCCAAAAACAAAAAATAAGCCTTGAAAAAAATACAAACCAAAAACAAAAAAATCGGCTTAAAAACCAAAAAAAACAAAAAACAAAATAATGTTGTCAGATGTGACAAATCAAAATATATTGAGGGAATCCCGATAAATAGTAAAGAAATAAGTTTGCGAGAAGTGTGTGTGAATATGAGCAGCAAAACTACTTAATTCTTGTCACATTATAAAGAAGAAGAGAGTGCGCTGTATTAAACCATTTTTAACATTGCAGCGTGACGAAAGTGCTGTATCCATTGCGAACGCTAAGTTTACCAGACCGAGCTGTTCCGTGTCGGAATTTCTTCTGAGCATGCGTGGCACTTTGTGCGTCGGAACAGGCCACACACGGTCGGAATTGACGCGATCGGACTTTGTTGTCGGAAAATTTTATATCCTGCTCTCAAACATTGTGTGTCGGAAAATCCAATGGAAAATGTCCGATGGAGCCCACACATGATTGGAATTTCCGACAACACGCTCCGATCGGACATTTTCCATCGGAAAATCCGACCGTGTGTACGGAGCATTACAGTTTTCTTTGCCTGAACTGTTTTACCACTCCTATGAGTTTGTATTGTGCCATTTATTCTTCACTGGGTTTGAGACGAGTGGTCCCTATTGTAGTCACCCCCCTTTGTAGTCGGCCTTTGCACTTAAGACTCTGTGGGCGTTCCCTGGTCTGTCCCTAGACTGTGTGTCAACACCATTGATATCACCATTGATATCTTATATTATTTAATCTCAAGAAGGTTGCTTGGTGTTGGTGTCCCTTGTTAATTTCACATTGGATTTTTGAAATGTACCTGAATCCTCACAAACAAACTGTCCTTTTTTAAGAAAAACACACATAGGCAAGTATAATTGAAACAAAAAATCCTTTATTAAGGGCTCAGAACCAAACAAACAAAGAGGGAGGCAACGCTGGAGAAACATCAGAAATTGGCGAAGCCTTGGACCCCCAGGGCAGACATCAATTATTTAACATCAAAATTGGTGGCCTGAGGAGGAGGAGGACTATGTGTGAGGTCACAAATGTGGGTAGCAGATGTTATTTGGCCCCTCAACCCCTTATTGAGAGCTTCCAAAATTAAGGACTCACACAGGAGTCGTTGGCCCTCCTCCATCTGCAGCATTTTTCAGGCAGTTATGCAAGCAAAGTCCTCCTCCACACTGTGGGGGCTTCTCAGGGCCTATGTAGCCTTCCAAAAGAGGCCTATGGCAGCCTCCTCCAGGTTACTCCTCTTCCTGCCACTTTGTCTTTGAAGGTGTAGGAGAGGGACCTGGATATCAGGCAGCCTGCTTGGCCCGGCCACCTCCTGGCTGAGACTTCCCTGTGTATGAAAAAGGGACATGGTTTTAGTTTTTGCCTCATCAATCACAATCATAAATTAGTACTCCAAACTAACATCTAGCTAACATCATTGATTGGACAATGAGAATATTTAGAGGAATGCTATACCTGGCTCAAGCTGGGCTCCTCCACATATTGCTGCCTGGAAGGCCCAGGTTGGGCGTCAGAAGCCTCAGCTGGGGGGAAGGAAGAGTTGAGAGTGCTGGCCTGGGTTCAGTCTGACCTGCCAGAAAATGCAGTCTGTCATAGTACCACAGCCTGGGAACATAAATGTCATCTGCAGCTCCTGATCTCTGGGAATCCTGGACCTTCTTGTGCTCCATTAGATAAGTGCTCCTCAGGCCACCAATTAGGATCTTCAAATAGGTGATGTCTGGATCACCGTCTTCACAAATTCCAGCAATTGATCCAGCGCGGCCTTCCTCTTTGTTTGGTTCTTATATTCAGTGTCTCCCACAGACAAGGCAGCTCCCTGAACATTTCAATGAAGATTGGCATAAAGTCCTTATCTTTCAAGATATCCATTTTCAGTGCAAGACACAACACAAGACAAACCCTAATGTCAGCCTAAAGTCTTCTAAACTTGTGCAAATACAGGCCTCAATCTAGAAGCAGTATAGGCCCAATGTTAAATCTTACCTTCGTTATCACGATCGGCGCCTCCATTACTCCTTCCTCCGCTAACAGATCGTACGTACTACGCACGCGTGTTACGCTTTATAGACACTGCGCATGCGTGAAACTCCGCCCGCCCCTGACGTTCTTTCTAGTCTATTCCCCGCCCCTACTCATTTGGCGCAGTGCGGAAGAGCACATGGCGGAGTCAGAGCAGGTGTCTGATATTTACACCAACGAGCAGGAGGAGGAGGAAAGCCCGCAGCCTGAAACGTCCCGATCCAGAAGGAGACGATATAAGGCATCAAATATGTCCTTTGGGGAGATGTTGGAGATGGTCGACATAATGAAGAGAGCCGACTATGATGGAAAGTATGGACCTTACCCCAACCCCAATGTCCGTAAGGCCAAGATCATGATGAAAGTGGTCAAAAGTCTGCACCGGAATTTCGGGGTACGTCGATCGAAAGATCAGCTCAGGAAGCGGTGGTCGGACCTGAAATTAAGAGAACACGAGCAGTACAGAAAGATCCGGAGAGTGCTGCAAAAAAGTAAGTAGTTGTGCTGTGTTCCTATTCTTTTTGTCTCTATTACGTTCGTGCTGCTCCATGTGCTTTTCTTAACTGTTAATCCAGTTTAAAATGTCAACTTTCATGTTCATGGGCACATTATTCGTTCGCATCAAACATTTTTCTTTCGTCCTATAAAACACCATTGTTTGGGCCATATGCATTTGCCAACATTTTTTAGGGCCTACTTGTCTGAAAATAATTTGGTTGTATAGATGTGTTTGTTAATAGAATGAAATGCAAACTAGATTCTGTGTAAGGAGAGGACACTCAGCAGCTGTTTAGACATCTGGACGCTGGAGCACTAGTGTGGGACACAAGAACACCCTTTTTATTAGGGGGTCCACACAGGTGCTCCAGTGTATACTATAGGGGTGTCTCCATCTGTGAAGCTTGTACAAAACAGGTAAAGTATTGAAGCTTGACAAAAGACACTAAAAATTCTACATCTTGGAACTCAGCCAAAATAGACAATTGTACCCCACTTCCAAGCAATGTTTCATATATTCATAGTTCTTCCCTCAAATATCTGTGTGCTAAGTATACGATTTTTTTTACAGGGGAGAAAAGACTCGGAGGACACCCCTCATCTGAGGAGACCAGAGACCCCCCCACCTCGGGGGAAATCCAACCAAGACAAGAAGAGCAGGAGGAGGAAGGAGATGTGGTGGAAATTGGCACCTCAACAGGCGAGTGTCTGCGACCACAGGCTCAGGTAAGAGATGGATGCCGGCATATTTACAAAACATGGTGTGTTTTTGTTTCTATCTTTTTAGGTGATCGTGATGTTGTGGATGCAGATCCTTTCACCTCGGAAGGTGCACAGATCCTGATTGGGGAGATCATGGGGTGTAATAGGGACTTGGAAAAAATCAAGAAAAACATCAATGATGTTCTTCAAAAAAATAAGAACATCATTGATGTTTTGGGGAGAGTTTAAAACCCCTCCAAATCCCTTTGTTTTATGGTGTACTACAATTTTTAAATTTTTTGTCAAATAGTAGAAAAGCCAAATTTTGAAGATGCACAAAATGTGTCAAAAATGTGCTATCTGCCATCACGGCAGATCAATGGACGCGTTTTGGGGGTGCAAGCCCTTCCTCAATAATAAAGTAGCTGAGAGGAAGGGGTTGCTCCCCCAAAACACGTCCCTTGATCCCCTGTGATGGCAGGTAGCACATGTTGACATTCGTGAATTCGTGTGCATCTTCAAAATTTGGCTTTTCCGGGGGTGACTTCACCCCATCTGAACGCAATATCAAACACAGTTCCTAAATACTCATGTCTGATATTGCCTTCAAGTTCTACCAAATGTGGACTTTGTAAGTTCAAGATTTGTGTCTTTCTTGTTGGTTTTAAACATGCCTGTTTTATCTTAAATGGACATTTCTACTTTTTCTAATGCCACCCCAAAAATTGTTATACAACAAACATGTTGGTTTGTTTTAAAAACCTTTTCTAAATGCACATGTGATTCTGCTGGTATTAAAAAGATTATTAATCAAGAATGTGTGGATTATTGTCTCAACGCTCCAACACTTTTGTGGTGCTCTAATTGCTGCTTTCTGTGACAATGGGGGTTATTTCCTAAGGGCAAATCCACTTTGCACTACAAGTGCAGTTTCAAGTGCACTTGTAGTGCAAAGTGTCTTTGCCTTTAGTAAATAACACCCAACAATGCTTTGTAAGGTTACACAATCACGCCATTTTCAGGACTCCACATATTTCTGTCAGGGTCAGCTAAAACAAACACAAGCAGTAAATGTCACCAAAGATTTGCTTAATTATTTTTTTTTATTTGAAAAAGGTTTCACATATTGTCTGGCATATTGATAGCCCCCCTACCCGCAAAGAATTCAAGGTATCTTAGCCGGACATCAGGGGCACTCAGGGAGGGCAAGCCAGGACGGCCACTTTCAAGCGCCGTCAGGGTTGCTTCATTTTGAATTCCAGCCTCAGGCCCAACTGAGCCAGCATAGTCGGCAGAATGTTGCCATAAAAAGTTGTGTAGAACACAGCACGCCAGGATAATGTGATTCAGTTTGTACTCCGCCATATGTATGGGTGTAAGAAATAGGCGGAACCGGCTGGCCATGATTCCAAACATGTTCTCCACCACTCTTCTGGCTCTGGCCAGCCGGTAATTAAAAACCCTCTGGTCCGGGGTGAGGGTCCTCATCGGGAATGGCCGCATAAGATGGTCCCACAGCGCAAAAGCTTCATCTGCAACGAAGACGAATGGGAGTCCTTCCACATTGTCTTCTGGAGGTGGCAAGTCCAAGCTGCCATTCTGGAGACGCCTGTAGAACTCCGTCTGGGCGATGACTCCACCATCGGACATCCTGCCATTCTTCCCCACGTCCACATACAGAAATTCATAAGTAGCTGACACCACCGCCAACATCACAATACTATTGAACCCCTTATAATTATAATAGTATGACCCCAAGTTGGGTGGTGGGATGATGTGGATGTGTTTCCCATCAATTGCCCCTCCGCAGTTAGGAAAGTCCCACCACTGGGCAAAGTGGGAGGCCACAGTCTGCCATTCCTGTGGCGTGGAAGAAAACTGTGGAGAAAAACATTAAAAAATGTGTCTTTTTGCACATAAACATGGAAAGCAGATTAGACACAAACATTCTTGGCCAACATCAAGATAACATTGATTTATGGGAATTTTTAAAGACCAAAGTACAAGGTACACCTATCATATTCCCTCTCCCCCCCTCTCATGGGCCATTTCTAACATTATAGGGGGGGGAGCTCTTGGAGAGGTAACCCTCTCCACTTCATTGAGAGATTAATGCATAAATAATGTGTATTACTTTGAACAGCCCCTCCTTAGTTACACTATTGGCAGCCCACTGGACAGGTAAGAACTGTCATAATACAAAGATATAAATACACACTGTACACATTTGAGCACATTTGGACATTCTGCTATTACCTATCAAGATAATAATAGTATACAAAAACTTTAAACAGTACCATTTACAGACAGGCCCTTGCACTACATGCTTTGGGGAATTCATCCATAAATCTGACCACAAAAGAGGTGGGTATAGTGTGTATGGGTTTGGCAAAGTCAGCAGATAGATGATTGAGGATAGATAGAGAATTGGTATCAGCTGACTTAGCAGTTGGGGGGAGGGAGGGTTCCAAATGATTTGGGGACCCCCCAAAAAAAGCCTCTGGCACTCTGCCTGAAATTAATGCATAAATCACATTTCAACACATTTTAGGGGGTGTTTGGGGTAAAGCACTACTATGGAGCTGATAAAATACATTGTTAAGTGACTACATGAGGTGAATATAGGACCAGGAGACCATGCTGGGGAGGTAAGTGAAGGCAAATATGTATGAAGGACAACAAAAATAATTACATAAAAATCTAGCATGCATGAGAACAAAGGGGACATTCACAGCATATTCCAATCAGGGTAATTAGGGAATGAGAAAAGAAATGCAATATATTATCAAACATTAAATACAATAAAATGTGATATTAAAGGATAAAGCTTACCTTAATATACTCCTTCTGCAGGACCTGTATGATGGCAGAACAGGTCTCTGGGATAATGATCACCAGAGCCTGGGGGGAGATGCCTGTCGAGAACTTCAAGTCCTGCAGGCTTCTCCCCGTCGCCAAGTACCGCAGGGTGGCGACGAGCCTCTGGTCCGGAGTGATGGCTTGCCTCATGCAGGTATCCTGCCTGCTAATATAGGGGGTCAGCAAAGCCAAACGGTGAAATACGGGGTCCGTCATCCTGAGAAAGTTCCTGAAATCATCAGGATTATTCTCACGGATCTCACGGAGCAAAGGCATATGACAGAACTGGTCACGCTGAAGCAACCAATTCTTGGTCCATGAACTCCTCCCCACCCTGTTCATGGACTAGACTTGTGTCAAGGTCAGGACCCCAACACCAAGCCCCCGCACAGCACGAACTCTACGAGGAGTACGTATACGCAACATGGCTAGAAAACGGTCGGCTGCTCAGAACGAAGTAACAGACGCACTGAAGAACAGCAAGGCCTGTGAAGAGCGACCTGAAAAACAGTAAGGAACAAACAAGAACACAATGACAAAGTCACGCGTAGCTTGCTTGCACGCACTGAAGAGCAGATACAAACCCACAAGCACAAACTTAACAGCAGAAAACGATCTGAAAACCACGAGTTTGAAAAAGCACGAATCGTCTCTCACCAAACTTTTACTAACACGAGATTAGCAAAAGGAGCCCAAAGGGTCCTGTGCTTGGTTCTGAACTGGCCTTCTCTAGTCTCATCGTACGTGGTGTACGTCACCGCGATCTTGGTGAAATTCCGACAACTTTTTGCGACCGTGTGTACCCAAAACAAGTTTGAGCCAACATCCGTCGGAAAAAATCCTAGGATTTTGTTGTCGGAATGTCCGATCAATGTCCGACCGTGTGTACGGGGCATAAGAGTTTTGAGACAAAACTTCCTTAGACATTAATAGTTTTCTCATGTAGTTTGCAAATTCACGATCCATTTCCTCATCTTCACTAGCAAATGGCTTAAGCTGTGGAATATAGTATGGTCTCCTATATAGTATCTCATAAGTTATCAACCCTCTTGCTGTAGGGGTTATTCTCATGCTCAGCAAAGCTATTGGCAGACACCGAACCCATTGTTTTTTAGTTTCCTCCATTAGCTTCCTCAGTTTACTTTTTATAGTACCATTATGCCTTTCCACAGTACCTGCAGACTGTGGGTGGTAAGCATAATTACCAGGAAATACTTCTTATTTTCACATTTGTTTAGTTCAATGAAATCCATACATATTGTGTGAAACTTTTAGTAATTTTTAAATCCATACGTTGTGAACATTTTATTAATCATCTGTACCATTCCACCTTTTGAGACATGGGCCTGCCTATGACTCAATAAAACTACATATCTAAACAATTAGGTAGGCAATATAGGTTTACTATCTATGTTTATATAAATACCTTCTATCTGTACTGCCCCTTTTGACAACCATTTTTGTTTCTCAGCCTCGGGTGCTGATTTTGCATTTCTATTAACCATGTTTCATCTATCACGCTCTGCATTTCTGCTGGTTTTGCAAGATAGGAATGTACTTATATCAATAACAGAAAATACCTTGTTCTCAGGCTGGAGGTAATTCAGGAGGACATGGGGGGTCAGGCACTACTGCCACATTTTTATTTATTGCTTGTAAGACCTGAACGAGTCTCCAGCCTCCTTGTGGCTTAACGGGAAACAATGGTGTAACACAGGGTGAATACGGACACTCTATGACCATACCCCTACCTTGCTTTTTCCTGACCACAGGATCCATTTCAACCTCTGCATCCTTTCTCAAAGGGCACCGTTTTTTTTAATGTAGTCTCACAGTACTTTTGGGGGTGATATGCACTTCACTTGCTGCTTTAATTAGTTCTACATCACCTTTTCCTCTTGACCAAAAGGTGGTCAGGGATGTCTTTTAGTACATCCTCTTCCTCCCGGGCCAAGAGGACCAGTCATTCTTCGTCATAATGTCCTCCTAAAAGGTGCACCCCTTTGATACTTTTTGTGACCCAATCATTTAACAACTTTCCCAACTCATACCATTCTACTGTAGTGCTTAAAGAAATTGACACATGGGGTGTAACTCTTTTTTAGAAGCATGAATTAAAAAAAAATTCAACAAATGTTTAAGAATAAGAAAGTATTCTGAGATTTTCTGCTCAGCTCATCAAGTTTCTGTCTAAAATCACAAGACACAACTCCCTAAACGTGCCCCTTTCTGAGATGAACTTTCACAAAAGTGATTTAATGTTTTTGCAAATATGTGCAGACAGCTATTTCTAAAATGGTGGCTAAACCTACACTCCTACACTCATACTGAAAGAAATACATTATCTTGTCTAACATGTAAAACCTACAACTGTAAAAATCTTTTTAAGCATGACATTAATTACATTAGCAGCATTGAATTTATCTACAGATTCAAGCTATGCTGGGACTTGTGCTCAGAGAGCAGCTACAGATAGTACTCAGAGAGCAGCTACAACAATGAGTTATATATACAAATTATATCTAAGCATCCAATCAGGGGAGAGATCATTACAGACATCTGCACCATCAAAACGTCTAATATTTTTATGACCATAAACTTCAGTATTATTTATGTCACACCAAACCATCTGCCTATTGCAGTATTTCAGCAAGAAAAGAGGGCTAATGACTATAAAACAAAACAAACCCTCTTTTCAGTTTAAAGTGGGGGTCCACCTATCTATCGTTTTTTTTTTTTTTTTGAGTTCATTCACAAACTTTTCTTCTCAGCATTACATACTCACATATTGTGTGTAATATGTCCGCCTGTGTCAGATTTCGTCGGAAAGAATAACTTATATTATTCACTGCAGGCGGTTTCCATCTTCATTGTTGGCATTTGAAGCCCACAAGCATTTATTTCCTGGATGTGGTGAATGCTGTGCTCCCAGCATTCACCGCTCGTTCCCGCACATGCTCAGTGGCATCCTGGGAAGCCTGAGACTAGCTCCCAGGAGTCTGGGAGAGGCTAGAAACACGCCTACTCCCACGGGAGGAGAACCAGGAAACGCAAAGAAGAATAGAAAAATAAAAGGTAATTACGGCGATTTAAATTTTTTTAAATGGCATGTCAGCATCTAGGCAAGGAAGAGAATAAATACAGATATTGTTCAAAATTTGGGTGGAACCCCGCTTTAAGGTCCTATGATTACCTACATACATTTTCCTTCCAGAAGCAGTATGTTAGATACAATGTCGTAAATTTCCTAAAACAAACAACTTTATTTTTTCTGTAGTTTAAATAACTTCTAACTCCTCAGCCTATTCATTGAGCTATCCAGCTGAGGTGACTCTTTCTCTGAGTAGCTTGAATACCTCATAGGGGAGGAGGCAGGTGGCCATGCTGTCTCCCTCCCAATCCCAATACAGAGTTTTCAAGGTGATTCTAACTCCTTAAAACTTAGTTTCTTTTCATAATTGATATTAGGTCCTGAAGAATGTTTAAAATACATTGTACAGTGAGAATAATGCTGGACCTTGTAGTTCCTCACTTTAACTTTTTCTTCCACCTTGTTCAGGAGGGATTGTTGCATGCACCCAGGATCTGCAGTATATAAAACCAGGCTATACCAATGATAAGGCTCGTTGTTAGCCTTCACTACATGTGTTTTGCAAGTACGGTGGGCTCTCAAGCCCCCCTTTAGCTGGTATAACTGAGATATCAAGTGCATGCAACAAATCCCTGCCCAGCAGGTTAACTGGACATCGTTTAGATATCACATTTTTACATTCAGCTTTTTTGCCCGTTATTGGGTCCTCTATAGGAAGATTTTCTGAAACATCCTCCTCACACATTAACCAATTGCTGATTTTACAAAAATTTTACCTTTTTTCTTAACTCCTCCAGGCATATCCTGGGGATGAATCAGGGTCCTGCACGCCCCTGTGTCACACAGAAAGGTGACTTCTTTCCCTTTTACAATAAGTGTTATTTCCAGTTTAATCTCACTCTGTAAATACATTTCCACATTACATATGTCCAATACTTCAGACCCTTCTGAATTTGTTTCATCGTACATACATTCTGTTTCATACATTTCTTCTCCCTCTAGTCATGCCTCCTCAGCCTTTTTCAACTTGCAATCCCTGGCCAAGTGGCCTTTCCTGCCACACAAAAAACATTCACCCCCTTTCTTTTCTACCCTCGTAATCCTTAATGCGAGGTCTACATTGGGGGTTTCTTAACCGTTCTGTACCTTCTTTCAGCAACATACACATTCGTTCCATCTTCTACAGCAAATGCCTTTCCTTTTTTTGTTTTCTTTTTAGATTGGAAATGTCTTTCAGCGTGGCATGCATACTCATAAAAAACCTGGAGCCTGCAGGTTCTATGATTCAACATATGTTTAGTGACAAAACTAGAAACCAGGGCTAGGAATCCCTTCAGGATGGCATTTTTTATCTGCTATTCATATGGAGTGTCATTTACTCGATTTGCCGGAAATTCAATCCCAGAGTGGTTATTAAACACTTCCCTCACCCTTATGATGCAATTATCTACTGACTCATCTTCCCCTTGTATACATTGATTAATGGCTGCCCAGTCAGCCCTTTGTTTCACACATTTCTGGCCCATTTTAACGTACGTACGGAGTAATTTAAGGTCTTCTCACACCGACACCTATACACAATGTTTTTGTCAACTCGCAGATCGACACAGAATTTATTTCCTAATCTTGTGCTCTACTAAAAAACATTGGTATTCTTATACCTTTATACACAATATTTTGTCAACTCACATTTCTTTCCTAATCCTGTGTTCTACTAAAAAACATTGGTATTCTTATCTTCTAACCATATTGAAACAAATTGTGAATTGTTCTTACCTTGAACCAGAATGGGTCTTTTCTGCCAATTCTTGGGAACCCGTCACCTGATAGGGACCAGTCGGTCGTCCGGCCTCTGTTAACGTCAATTCAGACGGAGGACTTTGGAATAAGGAATCTCGTACATTAACAATCACCGGTGGTCTGGTCCCTTCACAGGATATTGAGTTCCGGGTCAAAGGAACAATTTTTGAGCGAAATTCACCTGAGACCACACTCTGGATCAAGTTAAGAAGTTTTCTTTATTTGACTCATACGAGGAGACAAGTTACAACAAAAGGACAGATATTTGCCTATTGGTTCTAACTGCCTGTCACCCATGCAATAGGGCTCCATAGACAAACAGTCAGCCTGATAGACGCCTATCTGAACAGATAATTGCCCACTGGTTCTCTCCTAGATATGATTGCTTGCTAAAATCTACGTCAATGTAACTATCCATAAATCTGACACCTGTTCTACAACCAGACAAACTTATTCATTCTCAGAATTCCTACATGTTTATTAAAGTGATTTATAACTGGTTTTGTCCATTTAAAAACACCTGTGTAGAGACAGTATGGCACCCAGCTGTGTTAGATCAAACCCTCCTCATCCTGATAAGATTTAACCAACTTCAAGCATAACAGATTTACAACTTTGGGAGAATGAACTTTCAATAACCCCACCTTTATGTGTTAGATGTCTTATTGTTTTTCACTATACAATTTTATGTGCATGTATACATACATTAGTTTCACAAACTGTATTATCTACATATATATATATATATATATATATATATATATATATATATATATATATATACACACACACACACACACACACACACACATACAGAACATACATATACACATTATATATATATATATATATATACACACACACACATATACACAGCTAACTACTCTATTCAATGTATTTTAACAGCTTTAATGAGGGCACAAGCAGACCTTTGTTTGACCCTGTCAAACTTAATTAATGTACTGTACATAACTTTCCCATGTTCCACATAATTATTTCTAAACCAGATGTATAAGATGTTATTATCTTATCTCTGTTATTTATATGCATTTCAAGGACTCGAAACAATTCTGTGTAACTTGAATCTATTCTAATGAACTTTCACCCAGTAAAAATATCAGCATGAAGCAGAGAGGTCACCTAAAGTTTAGCATTGAAAAATGAAGACTTTCTATATCTACGGAATAACATAAAATATATATTGGTTAATGAAATTCTGCTTCTAAGCAATCTCATGCAAGCATTCATTAAAGGATTATAAAATAAGAATCTAATTTCTCCACTAGTGACCTAAAATGTGAAGGCAAAACATGTACCAAGTATGGAAATGGCAATGAGACACCGGTAAGCGGCGAACCAATAGCACCAATATCTGAATAGTACATCAAATGCAACCATAACTTACCTTCGACCTAGATTTCCTCTCTTATCCTTTAAGGCCTAAACCTGGTGACCGAGGCCAACCCTGCAATACAGCGTATGAGTAAGACTGAAAACATATCAACCCCCTGAAATACAGAACCTGAAGCATGGCAGGCAAATTAAAAGCGTTGCTCAGGCCTAAAGAAAACCTGAAGACGTGTTAGGCAACTATATGAGTGGTGAAATGTTATGATGCATGGAAACGAGTTATGAACCGTATGAGGAACTGATGAGGAGACTTGCCATAGCACAAGCCAATTAAAACAAACATCTCAACCTGTTAGCACCCATAAACATGATGGGTGACCCTGCAGTGGTAGAACTCCATAAGGCCTAAAACATGAAGAAATGAACACGTGATATGTATGAGATGGTTTAAAACCTTAAAACGCACATGTGAATGTGCTTTGAGTAAAATGTCCTTTTTATTTTTTGTCGACGGGTCGCGCTAAAACATGTAAGCAACTCAAACCTGCGTTTAAAAGGGAAGTGTGGCACTTACTGCGCTCACTGATAACTAAAAAACAGATTTGACTGATCGCACACACACTCCAACCAGCTCTGAGATTACTGACAAACTGAAACACAGACTGACTAATCACTAGGGATGAGCCGAACATCCAGAACATGCGAACGGACCGAAAGTTTGCGCGAACATTCCAACACTGTTAAAGTCTATGGGACTCAAACGTGAGAAATCAAAAGTGCAAATCTTAAAGGCTAATATACAAGTTATTGTCCTAAAAAGGGTTTGGGGACCCGGGTCCTGCCCAAGGGGACATGTATCAATGCAAAAAAAGTTTTAAAAACGGACGTTTTTCCAGGAGCAGTGATTTTAATGATGCTTAAAGTGAAAAAATAAAAGTGAAATAGTGAAATAAAAGTGCCGCGTGTTTCCCGGTGTTTAGAACAGTCCCTGCACAAAATGACATTTCTAAAGGAATAAAAGTCATTTAAAACTGCTTGCAGCTGTAATGTAATGTCGGGTCCCGGCAATATGGATGAAAATTATTGAGAAAAACGGCATGGGTAACCCCCCAGCCCATTACCAGGCCCTTTGGGTCTTGTATGGATATTAAGGGGAACCCTGCACCCAAATTAAAAAAAGAAAAGGCATGGGGCCCCCAGGCCCTATATGCTCTGAACAGCAGTATACAGGCGATCCAAATAAGACAGGGACTGTAGCTTTGTTCTTAAGTTGAATCTGTTTGTAATTTGGAACAGGTACATTTTTTAAGTGTAGCTCCAGCCAAAAAATCTATTTTTAAGCTTTTTGGATAACATAGGGGAAGGGTTATCATCACCCTTGTAACATTTGTTTTGCTGTCTGTGCCCCTGTTCAGAAGATTTCACCTCACTTTCTGTCCAAATGACAATTGAATTTTGAAAATTTGGGGTTTTTAGGGAAACAAGGATTGGTGATAATAAAGCATCAGTGGAGACACCTTTTTCCCATATTAACTCTTACAGGAGAGAATTTCCCTTCCTAGGGGTAGATTTCCTCTCATTTCCTGTTGTCTCCCTCCGGTTGTGAGTAGGAGTCATTTGTAAGTCGGATGTTTGAAAGTAGGGGATCGCCTGTATATACTATACAGCCTGCCCTATATACTCTGCAAAAATGCAGGCCTTAGGTGTTGTTGGTACCAGGACACTGTAAGTCCTCACAGTTACTCTTGGTGGGCGCTGGAACGGGCCCTGCTGTGAAATATTATGTCAAGAATTGTACTTACATGCCCCTGTTGAACAAGGTCAAAAAAATTGGGCCTTTGGTGGTGGTGTGTTGGTGTTGCCACAACACTGTAAGCCCTCACAGTTACTCTTGGTGGGTGCTGAAACGGGCCCTGCTGTGAAATATTATATCAAGAATTGTAATTACACGCCTCTGGTAAACAGGGGCAGAAAAATTGGACCTTAGGCACTGGTTCTGGTGCCACAACACTACAAACCCTCACAGATACTCTAGTTGAGCGCAGGAACAAGCCCTGCTGCAAAATATTAGAGCAAAAATTGTAATTACACGCCCCTGTTAAACAGGGGCAGAAAAATTGGGCTTTAGGCACTGGTGCCACAACACTGCAACCCCTCACAGATACTCTAGTTGAGTGCAGGAATGAGCCCTACTGCAAAATATTACAGCAAAGATTATAATTACACGCCCCTGTTGAACATGGGCAGAAAAATTGGGCTTTAGGCACTGGTGGTGGTGCCCAGAACCAAAAATGTTCTTAGAAGCTATCAACATGAACATTGAGGAGGAATAGGATAGTCACTCAGTATAACAGGATAGTCACTCAGCATCAGCATAGACAGTCTTCAAGGGATCTCACATTCATAAAAAAAATTAATCGGTTACATCAGCATCAGGTGCTTGGTAGCTGGTGATCCAAGACTGATTCATTTTTATGAAAGTGAGCCGATCAACTTAGTCTGTGGACAGGCGCACTCTGTGATCAGTTACAAAGCCTCCAGCAGCACTGAATGTGTGTTCAGATAGAACGCTGGATGCAGGACAGGCCAGTAGCTCAATTGCATACTGTGCAAGCTCTGGCCAGTGATCCATCCTCAAGACCCAGTAACCCAGTGGATTTTCGGTTGGAAAGGTCTCCAAGTCTGATCTTGCCCAAGGTATTCCTGCACCATGTAAATCAGTCGCCGGCAATGGTTACTGGAACCGATCAGACCTTGGGGATGTGGACTAAAAAATTGTCTGAACGCATCGGTCAGACGGCCACCTTCTCCAACGCTCCTTCTGTGACTGACTGAAGCCTCAGCAACACGTTGCCCAGGAGGACCAGGAAATTGCAACCTCCCCGACTCTGGAAACGCATTGCACAAACATTTCTGAAATGCCCGAAGATGATTCATCGTCTGCTCCCTCTGCGAAGGCTGAATAAGTTCCGCAACCTTACCCTTGTAACGTGGATCAAGAAGGGTTACCAGCCAGTACTGATCCCTCTCCTTGATACCACAAATCCGAGGGTCCTTTCACAGGATCAGGGAGGCCATGCAGCGTAGGTTTGCTGAGGCATTCAGTCCGAAGTCCTCTGGGTCACTAAGGACAACACGATCTGCAGCCACCTCTTCCCAGCCATGTACAAGTCCATGGGTTTCTGGGGACTGAAAATGATCCCTTGAAGACTGCTGCTGATGCTGAGTGCCAGGCTCCACCTCCATGCTGACACAATCCTCCTCCTCCTCCTCTTCCTGTGTGATAGGCGGGCCTGCAGGAATACTGTCTGGATAAAGGGGGCCTTGAGAGGTAAGGAAGTCCTCCTCTTCCTCCCTCTGTTCTGCCTCAAGTGCCTTGCCCATTATTCCATGCAGTGTGTGCTTCAACAGGAAGACAAGAGGGACAGTATCATTGATGCATGCACTGTCACTGCTCACCATCTTCGTGGCCTCCTCAAATGGTGACAGGACAGTGCATGCATCCTTGATCATTAGCCACTGGCGTGGCGAAAAAAAGCCAAGCTCCCCTGCCCCTGTCCTGGTGCCATACTCGCACAGGTAATCACTGATGGCCCTCTGCTGCGCGTGCAGGCGCTGCAGCATTGCCAACATTGAGTTCCACCTGGTGGGCATGTCACAGATGAGGCGGTTCTTGGGCAGGTTGCATTCCTTTTGAAGGTCAGCCAGCTGAGCACTGGCATTATATGACCGGAGCAAATGCCCACAGACTTGCCTGCCTTGGGAGATCCTGTAAGCCCGGGTACCTGCACAAGAACCACTGCACAACCAAATTAAGGACGTGAGCCAAACAGGGAACATTGGTCAAGGGTCCCTGTCGGAGGGCAGAGAGGAGGTTGGTGCCATTGTCACAAACCACCATTCCTAGCTGAAGCTTGCGTGGCATCAACCACTTCTGAACCTGCCCCTGCAGAGCTGCCAGAATCTCTGCCCCAGTGTGGCTCCTGTCCCCTAAGCAGACCAACTCAAGCACCGCATGGCATCTTTTTGCCTGAGTGCTTGCGTAGACCCTTGAACGCCTACGGAGCACCTCTGGTTCCGAGGACAAATCTACACAAGAAAAGGCCATAGAGGAAGAAGAAGAGGAGGGGGTGGAGGAGAGAGGTGTGGCAGAATCACCACTACCAGCATTTTGGAAGCATGTGGAGGAACAAGCTCCAACATTACTGAACCCTGTCCTGCATCCTTTCCAGCTGCCAGCAGGATTACCCAGTGCACCGTGAAAGAAAGGTAACATCCCTGTCCATGCCTGCTGGACTATGAGTCAGCGGTAATATGCACCTTACCGCTGGCCGCCCTGTCCAACGAGGCCAAGACATTGCCTTCCACATGCCGGTAGAGAGCTGGAATTGCCTTCCAAGAAAAAAATGGTGTTTGGGAACCTGCCACTGAGGTACCGCACATTCCACAAATTCTCAAAAGGTGGCAGAGTCTACCAGCTGAAAAGGCAGCAGTTGGAGTGCTAGCAATTTAGCCAAACAAGCATTCAGCCGCTGAGCATGTGGATGGCTGGGACTGAATTTCTTTTGACGGTTTAGCAACTGGGGTAAGGAAATTTGCCTGCTACAATTGGATTTAGGTGTACCGCTAGCAGATTGCCCCCAAGTGCTTGGGACACCTAATTCTATACCTTCATTCCTCTCAGTGCAGGTTTCTGAGAGGACTGAAGGTATAGTGGGGTTGGAGATCACAGCTGATGAGGAGCAAGGAGACATCCGTCCGTTTTGGCCACACTTGATACGCTTCAGACATATGTTGCAAACAGCAATGGTGCGATCTGCTGCACACGTCTCAAAAAAGGCCCATACCAAAGAACTTTGGAAAAAACGCGCAGAGTCAGCAGCGCCCTGCACATGCTGAGCTCTGCGGTGTGATGCAGTCAGTTGGCTGTCCTTAAGCTTGCCCCTGGAGGGCATCCTGCCTCGTTGGAGATGTGCTGCCTCCTCCTCTCTTCTATCAGGCACCCACGTAGAGTCAGTGACCTCATCATCCCCTCCCTCCTTGCCACTGGAGCAAACCTGGCAGTATGCTGCAGCTGGGGGAACATGACTGCCAGTTTCTTGTCCTTCTTGGGCACCCCCTCTCTCTGGGCTCACGTTACTGCCTTCATCCTCAACCTGGGTACCATCATCGGAGCCTTCAAAACGCTGCGCATCCTCCTGCAGCATGTACCCGACACTATGGTCGAACAGTTCGGGGGACTCATTAGGACATGATGGTGGGGTTAGCGAAGAAGTGATTGATGCCATTGAGCCGATGGAATAGGCCGCTTTGGCAGCTGCATTGGCAGCCAAACTTGTCTTAGCCTGGGTGACAGAGGATGAGGAGGATGAGGACGGCTTTGTGATCCACTCTACCAACTCTTCTGCATGTTGTGGCTCAACACGGCCAGCTGTCAAAAAAAAAGGACAAGCGTGTCCCACGGCCACATGCTGAGGATGCACCATGTCCACAACCAGCACTGTTGGCTGTAGACACAGAGCCTGCTTGCCCTCTTTTAGTGGTCTGTGAGCGTCTGCCTTTCCTTGGTGGCCTTCCAGACATGCTGTAAAATTGGATTGGCAAAACACCGCCTGAAGTTTACTAGAAAGATTACACCTGGAATGGCCTGCAGTCAGGTATAGGCTTGGCTAGACTAGAATGCAATTAACATATATGTAGGAGACTGTATATATATATATATATATATCTTTATGCACTGCAGATCACTAAATCACCTGCCTGGCCTGCCTGCCTGAAAGTGTCTTTGAATACATACACCAGGAATGGCCTGTAGTCAGGTATAGGCTTGGCTAGACTGGAATGCAGTATATATATATATATATATATATATATATATATATATATATATATATATATATATATAAAAATATGAGACTGTATATATATTTTATGCACTGCAAATCACTGAATCACCTGCCTGCTTGCCTGAAAGTGTATTTGAAAACGTACACCAAGAACTACCTGCGGTCAGATATAGGCTCGGCTAGACTAGAATGCAGTGGATATATATGTTGGAGACTGTATATATATTTAATGCACTGCAGATCACTGAATCACTTGCCTGCCTGCCTGAAAGTGTATTTGAAAACATACACCAGCAATGGCCTGCAGTCAGATATAGGCTTGGCTAGACTGGAATGCAGTGGATATATATATGTGGGAGACTGTATATATATTTAGTGCACTGCAGATCACTGAATCACTTGCCTGCCTGTCTGCCTGAAAGTGTATTTGAAAACGTACACCAGCAATGGCCTGCAGTCAGATATAGGCTTGACTAGACTGGAATGCAGTGGATATATATGTAGGAGACTGTATATATATTTTATGCACTGCAGATCACTGAATCACATGCCTGCCTGAAAGTGTATTTGAAAACGTACGCCAGGAACTACCTGCAGTCAGATATAGGCTTGGCTAGACTAGAATGCAGTGGATGTATATATATGTTGGAGACTGTATATATATTTAATGCACTGCAGATCACTGAATCATTTGCCTGCCTGCCTGAAAGTGTATTTGAAAACATACACCAGCAACTGCCTGACTGAAGTATATTAGAAACAGTACAGCAGGAACGGTCTGCAGTGAGATCTAGCTAAACTAGATACAGTATATATATATATATATATATATATATATATATATATATATATATATATATATATATATATATATACACACACACACATACATACATACACATACATACATACACACACACAAAGTGTCGGAAACCATGAACCAGACCGAGACAGAAGTACAGTAAAATCACACTTGTTTATTAATAAAAATAAAAGGTAAATAGAGTAAGCGTAGTCAAAGCATAGTCAGAGTCCAGTAACCGGCTCGGGTAGTCAGCCTAACCAGAGTTCAGCAACCAGATCGGGTAATCAGCCAAGCAAGAGTTCAGTAACCAGATCGGGTAATCAGCCAGGCCATAAGTCAGGGATCCAAGTAAAGGAACAGCAAGCAGGATAAGGAGCCAGAAGGGATGTCAGCAAAGCCTGTCTTTAAACAGGAACGCAGGAGATGGTTTCTTGTGATGTGACCAAAGCGAAGACAGGAATGAAGTGAGCTGGAGATCTTTAAGTAGGCGGGACTGATGAGCAGATCCACAACAGCTGGTTAACTGTGGAGAGAGATGCGAGCTGGCAATTAGCCGACAGCTGAGTGGCCAGCTCAGAGAAGGAAGGGCTGAGTCCAGCCCTGACAGTACCCCCCTCCTCAACGACCCCTCCCCCTCGGAGGACCACCGGGTTTGAGGGGAAAAAATCTATGGAATTCACGGAGGAGGGCAGGAGCATGTACTTCCGAGGATGAGACCCAGGAGCGTTCCTCTGGACCGTACCCCTTCCAATGCACCAGGTACTGTAAGCGCCCATGGAACCTACGGGAGTCAACAATGGATTGTACCTCATACTTCTCATGGTTCTCAACCTGTATAGGGTGAGGACGTGGCACCGAGGTGGTAAAGTGCTTGCAGACCAACGGTTTCAACATGGAGACATGAAACACATTTGAGATGTGCATACTAGGAGGAAGGTCCAACGCGTAAGCCACTGGGTTAATCCTGCGAAGGATATGGAAAGGCCCAATAAACCGAGGTGCGAACTTCAGTGAGGGAACACGAAGTCGGAGGTTGCGAGATGACAGCCAGATCCTGTTCCCAACGCAAAGCCTCCTGGACTTGTGCCCAAGTGGAACAAAGACCACGGAGATGCTCCACTAGCGCAGGAATCCTCTGCAGAACAAACGAGTCAGGCAACATGAAAGGTTGGAAACCATAATTCGCCATAAACGGAGACAATCGGGAAGCAGAATTTAAGGCAGTGTTGTGAGCAAACACTGCCCATGGTAATAGGTCTGACTAGTTGTTTTGATGGTCAGAAATATAGCAACGTAGGAATTGCTCCAAGGACTGATTGGCTCATTCAGCAGCCCCATTAGACTGCGGGTGATATGCAGAGGAGAAAGCAAGCTGAATTCCTAGCTGTGCACAAAAGGCTCGCCAGAACCGGGACACAAACTGACTACCCCTGTCGGAGACAATCACCTTGGGTAGTCCATGTAAGCGAAAGATCTCCCGAGCAAAAATGGAAGCCAGTTCCTTAGAATTGGGCAACTTCTTAAGTGGAATACAATGACACATCTTTGAGAACCGGTCAACCATCAAAAGGATAACCGTGTTGCCTTGGGAGTTAGGCAACTCCACAATGAAATCCATAGACAGGTGGGCCCAGGGCCTCTCTCCATTGGGTATGGGTTGTAGGAGGCCCACTGGAAGGTGTCATGGAGTCTTACTCTGAGCACACACGGAACAGGCAGCTACGAAGGCAGTTACATCAGCACGTAGACTAGGCCACCAGAATTGTTGGGAAATGGCCCAAAGGAGTTGATTCTTACCAGAGTGGCCAGCTGCCTTGGGAGAATGGTAAGTCTGGAGCACGGCAATACAGAGACACTCTGGGACAAAGCAACAGTCACAAGGTTTCTCAGGAGGATCATCGACCTGAGCAGCAAGAATTTTGTCACCCAAAGGAGCAGTAAGACTGGTGCAAACCATAGTCAGAATATGATCAGGAGGAATCATAGGAATCAGAACCGACTGCAACTTGGAAGTGGAGGAAAATTGTCGTGACAAGGCGTCAGCCCTTACATTCTTAGTACCGGGTAAGAATGAGACAATGTAATTGAAGTGGTACCTTTGAGGAGATGTCTCCATTCTTTCAGGGATAAAATGATTGCCAACAGCTCTCTGTCACCAATCTCGTAATTGCATTTGGCAGGTGACAATTTCTTGGAAAAGTAGCCACAAGGGTGCATAGCACTCTCAGAGGACGTTGAGACAGAAGGGCGCCAACACCAGTCTCAGAAGCATCAACCTCAAGGAAAAAGGTAACGTAGGATCATAATGTGTCAACACAGGAGCAGAAACAAAGGCAGCCTTGAGACTTTCAAAGGCCTTAATGGACTCCGGAGACCAACTATGTGGTTCTTTCTGGTCATATCGGTCAGGGGCTTGACCAGAGACGAGAAGTTACGAATACACTTCCGATAATAGTTGGCAAAACCCAGGAAATGCTGCAGAGGACATAACCCCATGGGTTGAGGCCACTGTAGGACTGCTGAAAGTTTCTCTGGGTCCTTCGAAAAACCAGCAGTGGAAATGACATAGCCCATGATGGAACTCACACTTCTCCAGTTTACAATAGAGACTGTTCTCTCTTAATGAGGAAGTAAACCCTGATGGGTTTACTTCCTCTTTGTTTCCCTGCAAAGATAAAGCATAATGGGCTACTATGCATCACATAGTAGCCCATTATATGTCACTTACCTGACACAGGAGCCATAACACCAACCCTCTCGCTACCAGAGGACCCATCACTCATACCAGGTACCACTCTTCACAACTTGTTGCATTGTAGCTTGTTCTAACCTTTGGTTACCCATAGCAACTACATTACTTCTCCTGTTTGTCCTGCCGAGTAGACCTTGCAGTAGCTGAGCTTTATACCCCACATGGGTCTCATGGACCCAAGTTCTTTTGCATATGCCAGAACCAACATGCAGTCCTTTAAATAAATTCAGACCAGGCTTAGAAAAGTTCATGCAATTTTACTGAGAAAATCTTGGCTATACAGTTCCACATGAACAATGTCCATATCCTGACCCTAACTACAACTGAATGACTTCCCAGGCATACCTCTACAAGGTCTATGCTTGATGCTCTCCAGGTGCTGGTTGATCTCCGGATTCCCGGTGCCTCTGATGGACTGCAGGGCGCAGCAGTCCTCCTCTACAGAAGTAACAGCATGCTCTGCCCGATGTGGTGTGGCTAAAGACCCCAAACCCAGCCTTCACCCATATTTATATTACCAGTGGGTAGGCTGGATCCAAAAAGCCTGGGAACCGCAGCACACATATTCTTCCCCTCCCAGCCTGGACCAGCAACTAACTAAATCCAGCATACCTGTAGGAAACCTGCCTACATACAGCGGGT
The DNA here is from genome assembly GCF_042186555.1 of Aquarana catesbeiana. Classification (NCBI taxonomy): domain Eukaryota; kingdom Metazoa; phylum Chordata; class Amphibia; order Anura; family Ranidae; genus Aquarana; species Aquarana catesbeiana. Next base: position 213,715,500 of record NC_133329.1, on the reverse strand, counting down.
AAAATAAGTATTGAACACAGCACCATTTTTCTAGGTACATATATTTAAAAAGGTGCTATTGACATGGAATTTTCACTACATGTCGAATAACAACCCATGCAATCCAAACATACAAAGAAACTAAAACAAATAAGTTCAGAAATGAAGTTGTATGTAATAAAATGAAATGACACAGAGAAAAAGTATTAAACATGCTAACTGAAATGTATTTAATACTTTGTCTTCCTGAATGAAGAAACTAGTCGCATGCATTGCTCAGTGATTTTGGCCCATTCTTCTACACAAACAGTCTTCAAATCTTGAAGGTTTCATGGGCCTCTTCTATGAACTCCGATCTTTATTTATTTTCATAGATTTTCTATTGGATTCAAGTCAGGTGATTGGCTGGGCCATTCTAGCAGCTTTATTTTCTTTCTTTGAAACCATTTGAGAGTTTCCTTGGCTTTGTGTTTGGAATCATTTTCTTGCTGAAATGTCCGCCCTTGTTTCATCTTCATCATCCTGGTAGATGGCAGCAAATTTTTATCAAGAAATGTCGGTACATTTTTCCATTCATCCTTCTGTCAACGATATGAAGTTTGAAAAACAGCCCCACACCATGGTGTTCCCACCTCCAAACTTCACTGTTGGTATGGGGTTTTTGGGATGATGTGCAGTGCCATCTCCAAACATGGTTTGTATTATGGCAACCAAATATAGAAATCGGAAGTTTGGTCCCCAACCAAAACTCCCTGGAGAACAGGGGCAATTGGTCTCGATATGTTGTGGAAAATTTTATTTATGTATGTTGTCAGATGCCCCCCAGTGTCAGTTTTGCTGCAATACTCTCATTTGAGGGTATTCGCAGATACTGATGCTGGTGGAAGACCATTGGATGCGGAAACCTTCCCGTGGACACGGCGGATCTGTTTGCTTTTTTAAGGATGTCTGTTTATGTCTCTCCAAGGACCTGGCCACTCCATGGCGACCACATTTCAACTCCTAAGTAAACAGGTTTACGTACTTTGGGAACCATAGTATAACCATACAATATTATAGCCCACTGGGCCATGGTATAGTACGGCTCGCATCACTGGTAACAGTAGGAGTGTGCACACGGTTGTGTTCAAAGCCATGTGCTTGCTGCATGGTTTTGCACACCACCATCTGCACACGTCACTACTGCATTTCTATTTGATTATATGCATGTGTGTCATTGGTTCTTTTGAATGAATTCAATGAATACAAGTTTCTGATTGGCTGATTCTGAAGTCAGCAGCCTCTTTTGTTATCCATGTGTTTAGTATAAATAAAAGCCACTTGGCTATTTTGCTCAGGATTTGCACTGAGCTTGAAGTGATACCAACGTCTGTTTGTGTTACTTGGAGAGAAAGAAAGGCGTGCTTTCCCGGCATTATATAAGAGAGCTTTTTGTGCTTTTAAGCGCAAAGAAATTATATGCTTATACGGAGAAGCTTAGATTTTCCCGGACATTAATGGCAGGCCAGAAAGGAAGCTAACAGATCTTCCTAATTCAGCGGACCTCGAGGGGGAAGAGACCTCCAGAACCAGACCAGCAAAGGCCGGCCTATTGTAAGACAACCATACTTCATGTTTTTCTGCTGAACATTTTTGCTGTTCTGTGTTCCGGATCTTGATTCTCTGTCCGCTGTATGAGGGAAGATCTGACAGGCAAAGAACCTTTTGTTTTTGTTTTTTCTTTTGTTGCTTTCTGTATAATGACGGGACTTTTATTGTAGGTTATACTTTTGTCCTTGTAAGTAGGTCTATTAATTGGGGGAGCACCTATATTTAAATCCTCTATAGGTCCCATTTAATACAAACCTAAAGTGAATGTTGTGTGTGACTGAGTAGGCTGTGTAACTGTATGTTGTGTGTATGAATGAACAGGCTGACACCATGTGCTAAGATGGCTGCTGCATATGTAATTGACCATGTGGATGAATGGGGGAGGGACAACCAGTATTGTTGATGCTCCTGTGTACCCATTGTCTTTCCAACTTTCAGAACAAAAGTTTGTTTTGTATTTAAGAACAAGAGTGTATGTTTAAAGCGTGTTATTTCATGTTTTATGTAACTTTGGCGTTTTTGAATATATTATTTACTTAAATATGCCTATATTTTAGTATGGCCCCTAATTGATATAGCCTAAAGTGTTTGTCTAGGGAAAAGTGTTAATATTGGTCTCTCAATTCTATAGTCAGTTTTTGTTTCTGCTGATTTTAGTCCCGAGAGAAATATAGTTTGTCTTTTTTGTGCTGAATTCCATTTCTAGTAGAATCAGTTTGTTTTCTTTGTTTTTTATTTTTTATTATTGTTGTAACATCTAGGACGGATAGAAACCACGTTTTTACATTTTGAATAGTGAAGGATTTCATGGTGTTTTGCAGTTGTCTGACAAACGCGTTTAGAAGGCATAAAACGCGAGGAGTAGTACGCTAGCAGCCCCGCTCAGGCCGTGTATGATAATCGGAACGAGGGGGCCAGTTATAGTGATAAAGGCGCAAACAATAACTGCTCCGAAAGTAAAGCGCAGGGTTCTCTGGACGCAGAGTCCGCCGAAAAAAATGATTCGAATCAACATGGGCAATTGGTTGTCCTTGATGGGGAGGAAACAAATAAGCCTCCCCACCAGTCAGACTGCTGCACAATACATGAGGTCTAGTTTTGGGGCTGAGGTAGTGAGACCCCTTAAAGATTGGCATAGATGGTCAGAGGGTACAGCATGGTGTATTCCTTTGGAAGGTACTTTTGAAACCTGGAGGTGGGAGAAACTCATCACTGACTCCAGGCTGCAAAGACTTTAGACATAGCTCAGTTGTGGTTTCAGAAGTCTATTATAGTGAACCAGCAGGGTATACAAAAGGCAGTTTCAGTCCGGAAGAAGCGCATTATGTATACCTGGCCAGAGGGGATTGCCGAACCTAGTAATCCAATAAGGGAAACGGAGGAAGCCCTCTCTGGGCTAACCCTGTTGAGACAAGCAGGATCAGCTGGATCTGTAACTGCTGTTGTCTCTCCTGAATTTCCCACCGTTCCTACTGTCGCTGACTCTTCTCTCTGTCTCTCTCCCTCTCCAGTTTCTCTATCCTGCAGCTCAAACCCTCTTCCTGTCTCTCTCCCTCAACCACTGAAGCCTCTGCTCTCCAGCCTAAAGCTAACTACGATCTGTTTTCCACGACAGATTTAAACATGTTGTGTGAATCTAGAAGAATCCCTATTAGGGACAGGAAAAGAGGAGACTGTATAAAGGCTCTGAAAGAGTATGATTTAGCCGTTCCTACTCTATATCCTTCTCTGGGGGATTATTTATCAGAACCCTCTGTAGGTGAAACCGTACATTTTAGTTCACTATCAAAACCACCCCCCCAATATACACCCACTCCCCACCCTGGGGCTTATCCAGTCCGGGTACAACAATTTGAAGGTGCCCCCAATGCAGACGGAGAAAGGACTCCAGGGGAGAGGGTAGTATGGCATGTTCCTTTTACCTCCTCAGAGAACAGGAACATTCTAACTGAACTGCCAGACTATAGGACGAATCCGCGGGGATTCGCAAGAATGTTTGTTCAGAACCAATTTAGTTACGGAATGAGCGGGACGGACTGTGCCAGAATTCTAAGGGCTAAAATAGGAGATGAAATGGCGGAGGCTGTAATGTCTCGTTGTAGCATCACCACACATGAGCAGATGACATCTGGTGGTAAAGAGTTTTGTAAGGCCCTTCTAGGAAAGCTTCCGGAACTGTATGGTGCAACCCCTACCACGGATGTAATGAAATTAAGCCAGAATCCTGGAGAGGAATGCGTTTGTTTCTGGCGTCGCCTGAAACAAGCCGCAATAGACGCAGATCTGGAGGTTGGTCCCGATGTACCACCCGAGGGACAAAGACTTACCGCCATTCACGATCAAACACCTCAAGTTGTAGCAATAGCAGGAAACGACTACGACTCGTCATAGGTCGTTGGCAAACTGGTATCTGCCCATATCAATCTGTATGTTAAAGAACTTAAATATCCTCTACCATGCCTCATCGATACCGGTGCTGCCCGCACAGTTTTAAGAGCTAAAGATGTTAAAGGCAAAATTCCCTTTTTGGGAGAAACCACCCCAACCATAGGTCTCACAGGTCAGACAGTGTCCTTACAAACAACAAAACCTCTCCATTGTAGGTTGGGGCAACACACAGAGGCCATAAAGTCTGTGCTAGTATCGGATGATGTCCCTATCAATCTATTGGGGGCTGATATTTTGTCAGAGATACAGGCGGTTATTGAATATACTCCAACAGGTATTGTGGTTAGTAGTGCATTGTTGGATGAGCGCCTATGTGCAATGGTGGCTCTACCATATATGACAGAGCCTGGTTGTTTTTTGGGGTTGGATGTGCTGGTGGAGGTCGATCCCAAACTTTGGGCGATTGACAAGTATGACGTGGGTCTGTTGCCAGCCACAGTAAACATCAGACCAGGAAGTGTTTTACCCCAATTACCACAATACCCTTTGAGTGTAGCTCAGATGGATAGTCTTAAAATACAAATTGACCGGTACCTACTGATAAAAGTTCTCACACCAACCAAGTCCCCCTGTAACACTCCTTTGTTTCCAGTGGCTAAAAAGTCTGTCAAAGGTCAGGAAGCAACTTTCCATTTAGTACATGATTTAAGGGCCATCAATAAAATCATTATCAGCGATGCCCCTTTGGTACCCAACCCACACACCTTGTTGGTCTCTATACCACCTAACGCAATTTTTTTCAGTGTCATTGATCTGACTAATGCATTTTTCTCTGTACCACTGGACCCCCAGTGCCAGTACCTTTTTGCTTTTTCATTCCAGGGTCGACAACTGACTTGGACGCGTCTCGTTCAAGGGTCTGTGACTAGTCCTTCGGAGTACAGTTGCAAACTCAAAATAGTGTTAGATCAGTGGACCCCAACGAATCCAGAGGTGGTGCTGTTACAGTATGTTGATGACTTGTTGCTTTGTTGCCCCGCAAGGGATGTCTGTTATCAGCATACTGTCTCAATGCTTAACCATCTGGCGTCCATGGGGAATAAGGCTAGCAAAGAAAAATTGCAGTTTTGCAGGGAGAAGGTCACCTTTTTAGGACATTGTATATATCAGGGTACTCGACACCTGACAACCCAGAGAATTCAGACACTGAGAGACTTCCCGAGACCCCAAAACGCACGACAAACCAGAGCCATTCTTGGTCTTATTAACTACTGTAGAGACTGGGTCCCTAACATCTCATCCACATTAGGACCCCTTTACGAAATCCCATCCCAAACACCCTTTAAACTGACTGATGATAACTGGTCAACCCTACAGGACTTGATCCAAGAACTCTCCAAAGCACCTGCGTTAGGTCTGCCCAACTATGACCTCCCTTTCTACCTGTTCTACTATGAAAGCAAAGGCCACGCCACTGGAGTACTGACCTAACTACATGGGTCCAGGTACCGACCCATCATGTACCTATCGACTGCCCTAGATCCAGTCATTCGAGGCTCACCAGGTTGTGTATGAGCCGTAGCCGCCTGCGCTGTATTGTTACAGAAGGTAGGTGACATAGTCTTGGACTCCCTACTGACCCTCTTTACTCCCCATTCAGTGCAGGAGATCCTAAATCAAGTTCAGACAAAACACCTCTCTGCTGCCAGACTGACCAAGTACGAAGTGGCTCTCCTAACCCCTACTAACCTAACTTTAAGACAATGCACCATTCTGAATCCAGCATCTCTTCTTCCTTTCAATGAGGAAGAGAAGAGGGGAGATAATGGTGTTAAAAGCAACAACACTCAAATTTTACAGACTAACAATACTAATCTCTCTACCTCTAACCAACTTTTCTATTTAGAAGGACAACTTGATGACCACCACGACTGTGTTTCTTTAATGGAACTTGAGTCAGCAGCCATCAGTCCAGTGAAGGAGGCTCCTATCCCAGGCGCTAAGAACCTTTTTGTCGATGGTTCCAGGTATTATACCCCAGATGGTAAACCACACACAGGTTATGCAGTGACTACAGTCAGTGAAATTGTAGAAAAGGGTTCATTGAGTTCCAACATGTCTGCACAAGAAGTTGAGCTGTGGGCACTGGCAAGAGCTTGTGAGACCCAAGAAGGTCAAAGGATCAATATCTACACAGATTCCAGGTACGCTTTTGGGATAGCTCATGATTTCAGTCCCGTCTGGAAAGCAAGAGGGTTTCTGACTAGTTCGGGGAAGCCCGTGAAACATGCGGAGTTAATCAACAGGTTATTTGTTGCTTTCAATCTGCCACGTGAGATAGCCATTCTAAAAGTTAAGGCCCACACGACTCTGATAGGACTCTGGAGGCCGATGGGAATGCCTTGGCAGATAGAGCTGCTAAGGAAGGTGCTCTGGACCCTCCCGGGGAAACCCTGATGCTAGCCATCCCCTCTGATGTGTCTCTGGAAGAGTTTAAGAGACTACAGTCACAAGCGGAATTTCAGGAAAAGAGGAGCTGGACAGCACTAGGGGCCATGAGAGGTCCAGATGACATCTGGGGTCTTGGTATAAAATGGTGTCTACCAAGTTCGCTTTTTCCAATGATGGCCCATTCGGCTCATTATCCAGGGCATCAGTCAAAAATGGTTATGTGCGCGCAGGTGGATGAGCATTGGATCGCCCCTGTATTTACTACCATAGCTGCTAACTTTGCAGCAGCCTGCCTGATTTGCGCATTACACAACCCAGGTAGAATGGTATCAGTACCCAAACGACACTTCCCCCGACCAGAATATCCATTTCAGCGCATCCAGATAGACTACATTACGTTGCCAAGGAGTGGGCCGTACGAACACGTCTTGGTTTGTGTAGATATGTTTTCAAGTTAGCCAGAGGCATGGCCGGTTCAGAAAGCCAACGCCACCACCACAGCCAAGAAAATCCTGTCCGAAATGGTGTGTTGCTGGGGCCTACCTGAAACGATCGAGTCGGATCAAGGCTCCCACTTCACTGGTCAGATATTTGCGGAAGTGTGTAAAGCCCTCCATATCAATCAGGGATTACACACCCCTTATCACCCCCAAAGTAGTGGTAAGGTTGAAAGATTGAATGGAATACTTAAAAACAAAATCTCAAAAATAATAGCTGACACAGGAAAATCATGGCCCCAAACCATCAGAAATGCCCCTAGACGACCTCATGGGTTATCTCCATATGAGATTTTGTTCGGAAGCCAACCAAAAACAGGGTTGTACTTTCCTCAGCAGCTGTCATCTTTACATTCTCAGCTGACGGGGTATGTGCAGTCACTGCAACGTGAGCTCCAAAAAATCCATCACAGGGTCCATGAGTCCCTTCCAGACCCTGACTTCTTAACCGGTTTACATTCTATCCAACCAGGTGACTGGGTCGTGGTAAAGAAACACCAGAGGACAGGACTAGAGTCGAGATACCTCGGGCCATTCCAGGTTCAACTGATCACGCCAACCTCTCTAAAGCTTGAAGAATGGGACAACTGGATCCACGCCAGCCACTGCAAGAAGCTGCTCAACTACACCAAAGAATGAGGAGTATCCTTTTTATTTATATTTTTAGTTTAGTGTATTTTAGCAAGGGTAATGATGAAAAGCATCCCAATTTATTGTTTAAAATGCACCTCCAGCTGGCAAAAATGGCGAACAGGACCAACTGCTGAGTATGCTCCAAACCCCCACCAAGCCTTGATGCCCCAGCAATGGCAGCAGTACATGCTATATATGATGTCCGTATCGGCATGAGGAAATCAAAGACACCAAACAGACACTTGTCAATAGAACTTAATGATACATTCCTAGAGGGTAAAATTAGTTATAGTTTTAACATTAGCTCTGGCTTTTGCCCCTCCCTCCCAAAACCAATATGGGTATCGGGACAACTAGGTAGTCCACAAGTGTGCTTCAACTTTAGTTTCGGTAGAGGGGATAACTTCGTAGGGTCCACCACCTGTAAGGAAGTTATCACAGTTAATCTAACCAATGAAACCCCCGGCCTTTTTAATAACACCAATAGACCAGATTACATCTGTTGGAAGAAAGGGTGTGACGTTCAGACCGAGGGAGAAATCCCCCAGTCTATCCTGTTACTACTCAATGCATGTAACCGTCAGAGTGATTCCCCCTGTGCGACTCTGACTGGCCCCTACTACTTCTTATGCGGTACCTCAGCTTATAAGGTAATTCCCCCTAATGCAAGAGGTTCATGCGTCCTGGTGAAACTAGTCCCAGCATCTTACATTGCGGATGATCAGGAGGATTTGATGGCGCGAGAGAAGGTAAGAACGGCAGGAAAAACTAGAAGGGAATTGCTCACCAACTCCGACCAGGCCTGGGCATGGTTTCCTGCTTTGACGGGGTGGGGGATTGAATTTATGAAACGATTGAACAATTTCTCATCCATTGTGGATGGGATATTAAATGAAACCATAGAGGCTGTAAGGGAAATTTCACAGGAACAACGTCAGATCAAGACCCTTCTCTTGCAGGAAAAGATGGCCCTTGATTATCTGTTGGCATCCAAGGGGGGTTTCTGTGAATTCATAGGTAAAGACTGTTGTACCTGGATTGAGGATACCAGTGACAAAGTTCAGGCCCATATGGATAAGGTTAGATCCCTGCAAGGCAAAGCCAGAGCTATAGCTGGTGAAGGTTGGAATCCTTTTAAGGGTTTGGGAAACTTGGGGGATTTTTTATTTTCCATCGGATCATGGTTGAAGGAAGTAGGGGTATATATACTCATGTTGTTTTTATTTCTATTCCTTCTATATGTCGTGATGAGGTGGTCCTGTTGCCTGATTGGACGCGTGACCAGAGCCCAAGCAGATGACCACATCTTCCTCACCGAGATGAGATGCCCCGAAGCCCAGCCCACGTACGAGACACAGAGGATCCCAGACCGACCAGCGATTACTACAGCTCACCATGTCGTGTCCTCCTTATAAGTCATTCCTCCCGAAGAACAGAATCTACAAGTCAAGCCGTGTTTTCCTTTTTTTATGGACTCATATGGACTGTAAGGACTGATACATTTCCACATGTAAGAAGAAGATCAAGATTCATCGAGGGACACATGGGAGGATATGACAAAGAGGAGGAACTGTTGTGGAAAATTTTATTTATGTATGTTGTCAGATGCCCCCCAGTGTCAGTTTTGCTGCAATACTCTCATTTGGGGGTATTCGCACATACAGATGCTGGTGGAAGACCATTGAATGCGGAAACCTTCCCGTGGACACGGCGGATCTGTTTGCTTTTTTAAGGATGTCTGTTTATGTCTCTCCAAGGACCTGGCCACTCCATGGCGACCACATTTCAGCTCCTAAGTAAACAGGTTTGCGTACTTTGGGAACCATAGTATAACCATACAATATTATAGCCCACTGGGCCATGGTATAGTACGGCTCGCATCACTGGTAACAGTAGGAGTGTGCACACGGTTGTGTTCAAAGCCATGTGCTTGCTGCATGGTTTTGCACACCACCGTCTGCACACGTCACTACTGCATTTCTATTTGATTATATGCATGTGTGTCATTGGTTCTTTTGAATGAATACAAGTGTCTGATTGGCTGATTCTGAAGTCAGCAGCCTCTTTTGTTATCCATGTGTTTAGTATAAATAAAAGCCACTTGGCTATTTTGCTCGGGATTTGCACTGAGCTTGAAGTGATACCAACGTCTGTTTGTGTTACTTGGAGAGAAAGAAAGGCGCGCTTTCCCGGCATTATATAAGAGAGCTTTTTGTGCTTTTAAGCACAAAGAAATTATATGCTTATAGGGAGAAGCTTAGATTTTCCCGGACAGATACAAGTTAAACTAAGGTAGATTCAAACGTCTAAACACGTATATAGAAAAATATATAAAGTTTTATTAATACAAAATCAATAAAAGATAACACATAATCAGATACAGATTAAAAGCATGATGACAATCCATGTATATCACCAGTATAATGGTCCCCACAAGGGGAGGATCACAGTGGGATAGTTGGTCACGGAAAGCATCTCAACTGGTTTTGCGGTCTAATGCCGCTTCGTCAGGAGAAAATCTGTAATTTGATTAACAAATGATCAATAACAGTACAATTGACCAAAATAGTGATACAGTCTCATACAGAGATAACAATAGCAGTATTTACTTGGGGGAGGAGCAAAGCTGCTTACCTATAAGTGGTGAGTGGTGGGTGAGTGGTGACTATCCTGAGGGGTCTGTACTGGGGGGTGACAGTCTTGAGGATTCTGTACTGGGGGGGGGGGGGTGACTTTCTCGAGAGGTCTGTAATGGGGATGGGGGTCTGTACTGAGATGTTACTGTCCTGATGGATCTGTACTGGGGAGGAAGGACTGCCCTCAGGAGTCTGTCATGAGAAATGACTATCCTGAAGGGTCTGTACTGGGGAGGATTGTTTGTCCTTAGAAGTTTTTACTGAGTTGGGGTGGCTGTCCTGACGGATCTGTACTAGACATTGACTGTCCTTAGGGGTTTGTACAGTGGATGACTGTCCTTTGCAGTTTGTACTGGGGAGGGGGGTTTTGACTGAGGGGTAACTCTCCTGAGGGGTCTGTACCTGTGAGGGTATGACTGTTCTGAGGTTTATATACTGGAGGGTGACTGTCCTGAGGGGTCTGTATTGGGGAACAGCCACTGTCCTGAGGGGTCTGTACTGAAGGGTAACTGTCCTGAGGAGTATGTACTGGGAAAGAGTGACTGTCTTGAGAGGTCTGTACGTGGAGGAGTTACTTAGGGCTGACTGTCCTCAGGGTCTGTACTAGGGAGGGGTGACTGTCCTGAGGATTCTGTACTGGGGGTGACTGTGTTGAGGAATCTGTACGGGGGGGTCATGGTCCTGAGGGAATCTGTACTGGGTGTGACTGTGTTGAGGGGTCTGTACTGGGGTGATGGTCGTGAGGGTTCTGTACTGAAGGGCGACTATCCTGAGGAGTCTGTAATAGGTAAGGTTGTCTGTTCTGAGGGGTTTGTACTGGGGAGGGGTGACGGTCCCGAGGGTTCTGTACTGAAGAATGACCACCCTGAAGGGTCTGTATTGGAAAGGAATGACTGTCCTGAGGGGTCTGTAATGGGGAGGGGTGACTGTCCTGAGAAGTCTGTGCTGGTTAAGGTTGTCTGTCCTGAGGGGCTGTACTGGGGATGGTGGATGTCCTGAGGCTTACTGTCCTAAGGAGTTTGTACTGGGAAGCGGTGATAGTCCTGAGAGGTCTGTACTGGAGATTGACTGTCTTGAGGGGTGTGTATTGGGGAGGGATGTCTGCCCTGAGGGGTTTGTACTGCGGAGGGATGACTGCCATGAGGTGTTTGTACTAGGGAGGGGTGACTGTCCCGAGGGGTATGTACTGGGGAGCGGTGACTGTCCTCAAGGGCCTGTACTGAGGAGTGGTGGCTGTCCTGAGGGGTTTGTACTGCGGGTGGTAACGGTTCTGAGGGTTCTGTACTAAAGGGTGCCTGTACTGAGGGGTCTGTACTGGGTAAGGTTGTCTGTCCTGAGGAGTTTGTACTGGAGAGGGGTGACGGCCCTGAGGGTTCTGTACTGAAGGATGACTGTCCTGAGGGGTCTGTACTGGGAAGAAATGACTGTCCTGAGGGGTCTGTATTGAGGAGGGATGACTGTCCTGATTGGTCTGTATTGAGGAGGGATGACTGTCCTGATTGGTCTGTAATTGGGAGAGGTGTCTGTCCTGAGGGGTTTGTACTGGGGAGGGGTGACTGTTCTGAGGGGTCTGTACTGGAGGATGACTTTCCTGAGGGTTTTTCACTGGGGGGGGGTTACTGTCTGTTCTGGAGAGTGGCTGTTCTGAGGGGTCTGTACTTAGGGTGTCTGTCCTGAGGGGTTGTACTGGGAAGGGGTGGCTGTTCTGAGGGTTCTGTACTGGAGGGTTACTGTCCTGAGGGGTCTGTACTGGGGAGTGGTGATAGTCCTGAGGGGTCTGTACTGGAGATTGACTGTCTTGAGGGGTGTGTACTGGAAAAAGATGTCTGACCTGAGGGGTTTGTACTGCGGAGGGGTCACTGTCCTGAGAGGTCACCCCACTGCGGAGGGGTGACTGTCCAAAATGGGGTCATTTTTGGGGCGTTTCCATTTTCCTGGTTCTCCAGGGCCTTCAAAAGTGCAAGAGGTAGTCAAGAAATTGTATGTGTAATTTATGCTCCAAGAACACCTGATGGCGCTCCCTGCATGTTGGGCCTCTGTATGTGGCCACGCTGTGTAAAAGTCTCACACATGTGGTATCGCCATACTCAGGAGGAATAGTAGAATGTGTTTTGGGGTGTAATTTGTGCTATGCATATGCCGTGGGTGAGAAATAACCTGCTAATATAACAATTTTGTGAAGAAAAAAAAAATCTTGATTTTGTAAAGAATTGTGGGAAAAAAATTACAACTTCAAAAAACTCACCATGCCTCTAACTAAATACCTTGGAATGTCTACTTTCCAAAAAGGGGTCATTTCGGGGGGTATTTGTACTTTCCTGGCTTGTTAGGGTCTCAAGAAATGAGATAGGCCATCAGTACATCAGGTGTGATCAATTTTCAGAGCTTGGCACCCTGGCTTGTGGACTCTATAACTTTCACAAAGACTAAATAATATACACTGATTTGGGTTATTTTTTACCAAAGATATGTAGCAGTATAAATTTGGGCCAAAATATATGAAGAAAATTGTCATTCAAAATGTGAGCGCACCGAAAGCTGAAAATTGGTCTGGTTAGGAAGGGGGTTTAAGTGCCCAATGGGTAAGCGGTTAAACCATGCCTTTTTTACCCCCTACTACTATTAGTGTAACTTGGCCTCACCCACAACTTGGTGTGGCGCTTTATTCCTTCTGAACATTTTTGTCGTGGCTGTTACTAAAAATATGTCAACCCTGGGTGCCAAATATCCTATGTTTGCCACAGCATCTGTTTATGTCTACAAACATGGAACCTTTTCTAGTTTTTTTTCTTCTGCAGACACAAATGCATGCTTTGCAGCTTCTCCACTGCTTTTTACTTTCAATGTCTAAGGACTACATATCTCATGGTACCTTGTTGCCTACAAGCAGTGATTCCTGTACTGTCTCTGCTTCCCGAATCTGTTCCTCCCCAAGCACGTCTGTAGTTTATAAGCCCCCGGTCACACCGGCACAACTTCAAATACGACATGTAATTTACAAATCATATCTGAAGTAGCATCTAATGTGTTTCTATGGCAGTGTCTTACTAGGTATGATTTCAAGTATGGTAGTGCGATTAAGCCTAGGTTCACATTAATGCGTTTTGGCATGTGATTTTACATGTCAAATTGCATGCCAAATCGGCGGCTATTGCCGGCAAAGGCACTGCCTGAATTGGTGCAACGCTGGCTTTGCAGCGCCAGACCGATTCCCAAAAGCAGTTTCTGTACTACTTTTGGCAACTTTGGAAGGTGATTTGTATAGACATCTGTGCAGGAACCCACACAGATGTCTGTCAAATTGCCTCCCGAAGCTGAACTCGCACAATTTCAAACCCACTCCAATGTGAACCTAGGCTTAAGAAGTAGTTCATGTATCACTTTTTCAGGACTTCAGCACGATTTCACTGCCATAGACCAGCCCTCAAAATTTTTACTCCCCTACTCGCATTTGGTGAGTAAACAAATGAGGAGGGCGATTAATGACAGGCCTGTGCTATCCCAGGAATGTATAGCCAGTGCCCCCCCAGCCGCACACAGGCTCGCAGCGCAGCTATTTCAATACATACACAGTCAGCCACCCAGGACCGCCCCTCTCCACCTCCTGCCACAAATCTCTGCCCAGGCTCGCAGAGCGTGCTGTTCAATAAACATGAAAGAGCCGCCTGGGACTGCCCCTCTCCGCCTCCGTTCTGCTGCACATCCCCACCCAGACACACAGACAGTGCATCATAATATACATTCAAGAGCCGTCTGGGACCGCCCCTCTCCGCCTCCCTCTTGCATGTCCTTGCCCAGGCATACAGACCGTGCTGTTCAATAGGCATTAAAGAGCCGTCTGGGGCTGCCCCTCTCCGCCCCTGTTCTGCTGCACATCAAAGGAGTGGGGCAGTCCTAAGTGGGCAGGAGAGGGGAGGTCAAAAGTTGAGGTGTGCTGGGGGGTCGTTGAAAGCACAGATGGGGGGGGGCATTGGAGGCAGAGATATGCTGGGAAGAGGTGTTGGAGGTAGAGGTGTACTGGGGGGAGGTGTTGGAGGAAGATGTGTACTGGGGGGAAGTGTTGGAGGTAGAGGTGTACTCGGGGGAAGTGTTGGAGGTAGAGCTGTACTGGGGGGAGGCGTTGCAGGTAGAGCTGTACTGGGGGGAGGCGTTGCAGGTAGAGCTGTACTGGGGGGAGGCGTTGCAGGTAGAGCTGTACTGGGGGGATGCGTTGCAGGTAGAGCTGTACTGGGGGAGGCGTTGCAGGTAGAGCTGTACTGGGGGGAGGCGTTGCAGATAGAGCTGTACTGGGGGGAGGCGTTGCAGGTAGAGCTGTACTGGGGGGAGGTGTTGGAGGTAGAGCTGTACTGGGGGGAGGTGTTGGAGGTAGAGCTGTACTGGGGGAGGTGTTGGAGGTCGAGCTGTACTGGGGAGGTGTTGGAGGTAGAGCTGTACTGGGGAAGTGTTGGAGGCAGAGCTGTACTGGGGGGAAGTGTTGGAGGCAGAGCTGTACTGGGGGAGGTGTTGGAGGTAGAGGTGTACTGGGGGGGAAGTGTTGGAGGTAGAGGTGTACTGGGGGAGGTTTGGAGGTAGAGGTGTACTGGGGGAGGTTTGGAGGTAGAGGTGTACTGGGGGGGAGGCGTTGGAGGTAGAGCTGTACTGGGGGGAGGTGTTGGAGGTAGAGCTGTACTGGGGGGAGGTGTTGGTGGTAGAGGTGTACTGGGGGGGTATTGGAGGTAGAGCTGTATTTGGGGAGGTGTTGGTGGTAGAGGCGTACTGGGGGAGGCAAAACAAAACCTAATACTGAATAAAGCATTTAACAGTGTAATTTCATGAGATAATTTATGAGGGCGTGTTTAAGGGCGGAATTAGGGGCGGGGTAGGGTTTGGGTGGGGCAACTGGTGGCGAGTAACTCTTAAGGCCTGGCTAGTAGCTCAGGGCTTGAAATTTTGAGCCCTGGCATAGACTATAATGTAAGTCGTGCTGCAAATCACCTGTGTCTATATCAGCACTACCTGAGCCTGAAAATATTAAATAGTTGAATATTAAATAGTTAAATGTTAAATAGTAACCCTTTGCTAGGTAAACATTTGTTCATAACATCACTGTTCCTCCCTGTGACATGGACAGCCCCTCTCACTGAAGTAGCACTGAAGTCATAATAAATCATTACAATTCTCACAATAGTAATGCTGAAGTAGTGCTAAAATAGTATTTAACGTGACACCAAAGTTAGTTTGTTTTTCTAAAATAACAAACATGTCATACTTACCTCCACTGTGCAGCTCGTTTTGCACAGAGTGGCCCTGATCCTTGACTTCTGGGGTCCCTCGGCAGCTCTCTCGGCTCCTCCCAGCACTAGATAACCCCCTGGGAGAAGTGCTCTCCCAGGGGTTACCTTGCGGGAGAGCGCGTCCATAGACGCCGAATGCAGGACTCAGCCCCGCCCCCGGAGGCAGTGTCTTGGATTTGATTGACAGCAGCGGGAGCCAATGGCTGCGCTGCTATAAATCTATCTAATCAAAAGTCGAGAACCCCCTACCCGAGAGATGGCACGTTCCCGTGGGACAAGTCTGAGGGTTCAGGTAAGTAAAACAGGGGGGGGGGGGGGCTGGGGGCCGGTCACTGCCAGGTGTTTTTTCACCTTAATGCATAGGGTGCATTAACCACTTGCCGACCGCCGCACGACTATATACGTCGACAGAGCGGCACGGGCAGGCAAAAGGACGTGTATGTACGTCCTTGCCTGCCCGCGGGTGGGGGGTCCGATCGGACCCCCCCCCGGTGCCTGCGGCGGTCGGCAAATCTCCCCCGGCGATCGGAGGTGAGGGGGAGGCCATCCATTCGTGGCCCCCCCCTCGCGATCGCTCTCAGCCAATGGGATCATTTCCCTGCCTCTGTATTGTACACAGAGGCAGAGGAAATGATGTCATCTCCCCTCGGCTCGGTATTTTCCGTTCCGGGCCGAGGAGAGAAGACTGCAATGTAAGTGCACAACACACTACACACACAGTAGAACATGCCAGGCACACTAAACACCCCGATCCCCCCCCCGATCGCCCCCCGATCCCCCCCCAATCACCGCCCCCCCCTGTCACAAACTGACACCAAGCAGGTTTTTTTTTTTTTTTTTTCTGATTACTGTATTGGTGTCAGTTTGTGACAGTTACAGTGTCAGGGCAGTGAGTGTTAGGCCCCCTGTAGGTCTAGGGTACCCCCCTAACCCCCCCTAATAAAGTTTTAACCCCTTGATCACCCCCCGTCACCAGTGTCGCTAAGCGATCATTTTTCTGATCGCTGTATTAGTGTCGCTGGTGATGCTAGTTAGGGACGTAAATATTTAGGTTCGCCGTCAGAGTTTTATAGCGACAGGGACCCCCATATACTATCTAATAAATGTTTTAACCCCTTGATTGCCCCCTAGTTAACCCTTTCACCACTGATCACTGTATAACCGTTACGGGTGACGCTGGTTAGTTTGTTTATTTTTTATAATGTCAGGGCACCCGCCGTTTATTACCGAATAAAGATTTAGCCCCCTGATCGCCCGGCGGTGATATGCGTCGCCCCAGGCAGCGTCAGATAAGCGCCAGTACCGCTAACACCCACGCACGCAGCATACACCTCCCTTAGTGGTATAGTATCTGTACAGATCAATATCTGATCCGATCAGATCTATACTAGCGTCCCCAGCAGTTTAGGGTTCCCAAAAACACAGTGTTAGCGGGATCAGCCCAGATACCTGCTAGCACCTGCGTTTTGCCCCTCCGCCCAGCTCGGCCCAGCCCACCCAAGTGCAGTATCGATCGATCACTGTCACTTACAAAACACTAAACGCATAACTGCAGCGTTCGCAGAGTCAGGCCTGATCCCTGCGATCGCTAACAGTTTTTTTGGTAGCATTTTGGTGAAATGGCAAGCACCAGCCCCAGGCAGCGTCAGGTTAGTGCCAGTACCGCTAACACCCACGCACGCACCGTACACCTCCCTTAGTGGTATAGTATCTGAACGCATCAATATCTGATCCGATCAGATCTATACTAGCGTCCCCAGCAGTTTAGGGTTCCCAAAAACGCAGTGTTAGCGGGATCAACCCAGATACCTGCTAGCAACTGCGTTTTACCCCTCCGCCCGGCCCAGCCCAGCCCACCCAAGTGCAGTATCGATCGATCACTGTCACTTACAAAACACTAAACGCATAACTGCAGCGTTCGCAGAGTCAGGCCTGATCCCTGCGATCGCTAACAGTTTTTTTTGTAGCGTTTTGGTGAACTGGCAAGCACCAGCCCCAGGCAGCGTCAGGTTAGTGCCAGTAGCGCTAACACCCACGCACGCACTGTACACCTCCCTTAGTGGTATAGTATCTGAACTGATCAATATCTGATCCGATCAGATCTATACTGGCGTCCCCAGCAGTTTAGGGTTCCCAAAAACGCAGTGTTAGCGGGATCAGCCCAGATACCTGCTAGCACCTGCGTTTTGCCCCTCCGCCCGGCCCAGCCCAGCCCACCCAAGTGCAGTATCGATCGATCACTGTCACTTACAAAACACTAAATGCATAACTGCAGCGTTCGCAGAGTCAGGCCTGATCCCTGCGATCGTTTACAGTTTTTTTGGTAGCGTTTTGGTGAACTGGCAAGCGCCAGCAGCCTAGTACACCCCGGTCGTAGTCAAACCAGCACTGCAGTAACACTTGGTGACGTGGCGAGTCCCATAAGTGCAGTTCAAGCTGGTGAGGTGGCAAGCACAAATAGTGTCCCGCTGCCACCAAGAAGACAAACACAGGCCCGTCATGCCCATAGTGCCCTTCCTGCTGCATTCGCCAATCCTAATTGGGAACCCACCACTTCTGCAGCGCCCGTACTTCCCCCATTCACATCCCCAACCAAATGCAGTCGGCTGCATGAGAGGCATTTTTATGTCCTCCCGAGTACCCCTACCCAACGAACCCCCCCAAAAAAGATGTTGTGTCTGCAGCAAGCGCGGATATAGGCGTGACACCCACTATTATTGTCCCTCCTGTCCTGACAATCCTGGTCTTTGCATTGGTGAATGTTTTGAACACTACCATTCACTAGCTGAGTATTAGCGTAGGGTACAGCATTCCACAGACTAGGCACACTTTCACAGGGTCTCCCAAGATGCCATCGCATTTTGAGAGACCCGAACCTGGAACCGGTTACAGTTATAAAAGTTACAGTTACAAAAAAAGTGTAAAAAAAAAAAAAAAAAAACACAAACAAAAATATAAAATAAAAAATAATAGTTGTCGTTTTATTGTTCTCTCTCTCTTTATTCTCTCTCTATTGTTCTGCTCTTTTTTACTGTATTCTATTCTGCAATGTTTTATTGTTATTATGTTTTATCATGTTTGTTTTTCAGGTATGTAATTATTTATACTTTACCGTTTACTGTGCTTTATTGTTAACCATTTTTTTGTCTTCAGGTACAGCATTCACGACTTTGAGTGGTTATACCAGAATGATGCTTGCAGGTTTAGGTATCATCTTGGTATCATTCTTTTCAGCCAGCGGTCGGCTTTCATGTAGAAGCAATCCTAGCGGCTAATTAGCCTCTAGACTGCTTTTACAAGCAGTGGGAGAGAATGCCCCCCCCCACCGTCTTCCGTGTTTTTCTCTGGCTCTCCTGTCTCAACAGGGAACCTGAGAATGCAGCCGGTGATTCAGCCAGCTGACCATAGAGCTGATCAGAGACCAGAGTGGCTCCAAACATCTCTATGGCCTAAGAAACCGGAAGCTACGAGCATTTTATGACTTAGATTTCGCCGGATGTAAATAGCGCCATTGGGAAATTGGGAAAGCATTTTATCATACCTATCTTGGTGTGGTCAGATGCTTTGAGGGCAGAGGAGAAATCTAGGGTCTAATAGACCCCAATTTTTTCAAAAAAGAGTACCTGTCACTACCTATTGCTATCATAGGGGATATTTACATTCCCTGAGATAACAATAAAAATGATTAAAAAAAAAAAAAAATGAAAGGAACAGTTTTAAAATAAGATAAAAAAGCAAAAAAATAATAAAGAAAAAAAAAAAAAAAAAAAAAAAAAGCACCCCTGTCCCCCCTGCTCTCGCGCTAAGGCGAACGCAAGCGTCGGTCTGGCATCAAATGTAAACAGCAATTGCACCATGCATGTGAGGTATCACCGCGACGGTCAGATCGAGGGCAGTAATTTTAGCAGTAGACCTCCTCTGTAAATCTAAAGTGGTAACCTGTAAAGGCTTTTAAAGGCTTTTAAAAATGTATTTATTTTGTTGTCACTGCACGTTTGTGCGCAATTGTAAAGCATGTCATGTTTGGTATCCATGTACTCGGCCTAAGATCATCTTTTTTATTTCATCAAACATTTGGGCAATATAGTGTGTTTTAGTGCATTAAAATGTAAAAAAGTGTGTTTTTTCCCCAAAAAATGCGTTTGAAAAATCGCTGCGCAAATACTGTGTGAAAAAAAAAAATTAAACACCCACCATTTTAATCTGTAGGGCATTTGCTTTAAAAAAATATATAATGTGTGGGGGTTCAAAGTAATTTTCTTGCAAAAAAAAATAATTTTTTCATGTAATCAAAAAGTGTCAGAAAGGGCTTTGTCTTCAAGTGGTTAGAAGAGTGGATGATGTGTGACATAAGCTTCTAAATGTTGTGCATAAAATGCCAGGACAGTTCAAACCCCCCCCAAATGACCCCATTTTGGAAAGTAGACACCCCAAGCTATTTGCTGAGAGGCATGTCGAGTCCATGGAATATTTTATATTGTGACACAAGTTGCGGGAAAGAGACAAATTATTATTATTTTTTTTTTTTTTTTGCACAAAGTTGTCACTAAATGATATATTGCTCAAACATGCCATGGGAATATGTGAAATTACACCCCAAAATACATTCTGCTGCTTCTCCTGAGTACGGGGATACCACATGTGTGAGACTTTTTGGGAGCCTAGCCACGTATGGGACCCCGAAAACCAAGCACCGCCTTCAGGCTTTCTAAGGGCGTAAATTTTTGATTTCACTCTTCACTGCCTATCACAGTCTCGGAGGCCATGGAATGCCCAGGTGGCACAAACCCCCCCCAAATGACCCCATTTTGGAAAGTAGACACCCCAAGCTATTTGCTGAGAGGTATAGTGAGTATTTTGCAGACCTCACTTTTTGTCACAAAGTTTTGAAAATTAAAAAAAGAAAAAAAAAAATTTTTTTTTTGTCTTTCTTCATTTTCAAAAACAAATGAGAGCTGCAAAATACTCACCATGCCTCTCAGCAAATAGCTTGGGGTGTCTACTTTCCAAAATGGGGTCATTTGGGGGGGGTTTGTGCCACCTGGGCATTCCATGGCCTCCGAAACTGTGATAGGCAGTGAAGAGTGAAATCAAAAATGTACACCCTTAGAAATCCTGAAGGCGGTGATTGGTTTTCGGGGTCCCGTACGCGGCTAGGCTCCTAAAAAGTCCCACACATGTGGTATCCCCGTACTCAAGAGAAGCAGCAGAATGTATTTTGGGGTGCAATTCCACATATGCCCATGACCTGTGTGAGCAATATATCATTTAGTGACAACTTTGTGCAAAAAAAAAAAAAAATAAAAAATAAATTGTCACTTTCCCGCAACTTGTGTCAAAATATAAAATATTCCATGGACTCAACATGCCTCTCAGCAAATAGCTTGGGGCGTCTACTTTCCAAAATGGGGTCATTTGGGGGGGGGTTTGTGCCATCTGGGCATTTTATGGCCTTCAAAACTGTGATAGGTAGTGAGGAGTAAAATCAAAAATGTACGCCCTTAGAAATCCTGAAGGCAGTGATTGGTTTTCGGGGCCCCGTATGCGGCTAGGCTCCCAAAAAGTCCCACACATGTGGTATCCCCATACTCAGGAGAAGCAGCTAAATGTATTTTGGGGTGCAATTCCACATATGCCCATGGCCTGTGTGAGCAATATATCATTTAGTGACAACTTTTTGTAATTTTTTTTTTTTTTTTTTTTCATTATTCAATCACTTGGGACAAAAAAAATGAATATTCAATGGGCTCAACATGCCTCTCAGCAATTTCCTTGGGGTGTCTACTTTCCAAAATGGGGTCATTTGTGGGGGTTTTGTACTGCCCTGTCATTTTAGCACCTCAAGAAATGACATAGGCAGTCATAAATTAAAGACTGTGTAAATTCCAGAAAATGTACCCTAGTTTGTAGGCGCTATAACTTTTGTGCAAACCAATAAATATACACTTATTGACATTTTTTTTACCAAAGACATGTGGCCAAATACATTTTGGCCTAAATGTATGACTAAAATTGAGTTTATTGGATTTTTTTTAGAACAAAAAGTAGAAAATATCATTTTTTTTCAAAATTTTCGGTCTTTTTCCGTGTATAGCGCAAAAAATAAAAACGGCAGAGGTGATCAAATACCATCAAAAGAAAGCTCTATTTGTGGGAAGAAAAGGACGCAAATTTCGTTTGGTTACAGCATTGCATGACCGCGCAATTAGCAGTTAAAGCGACGCAGTGCCAAATTGTAAAAAGTGCTCTGGTCAGGAAGGGGGTAAATCCTTCCGGGGCTGAAGTGGTTAAGGTGAAAAAACACTTAGCTTTACAACCCCTTTAAATCTTGGTTGAAGTCAGGCTTTATATCACACAAACATGACATGCTTTATAATTGCGCACAAACTGCGACAAATTGCGACAAACTACACACATTTTTAAAAGCCTTTAAAAGCCTTTACAGGTTACCACTTTAGATTTACTAAGGAGGTCTACTGCTAAAATTACTGCCCTTGATCTGACCTTCGCAGTGATACCTCACATGCATGTAGCAATTGCTGTTTATATTTGACGCCATACCAACGATTGCGTTCGTCTTTGCGCGAGAGCAGGGGGGGACAGGGGTGCTTATTTTTTTTTTCTTTAATTTTTTTTTTTTTGCTTTTTTATCTTATTTTTAAACTGTTCCTTTCATTTTTTTTTTTTTGATCATTTTTATTGTTATGTCAGGGAATGTAAATATCCCCTATGATAGCAATAGGTAGTGACAGGTACTCTTTTTTGAAAAAAAATGGGGTCTATTAGACCCTAGATCACTCCCCTGCCCTCAAAGCATCTGACTACACCAAGATCAGTGTGATAAAATGCTTTCCCAATTTCCCAATGGCGCTGTTTACATCCGGCGAAATCTAAGTCATGAAATGCTCGTAGCTTCTGGTTTTTTAGGCCATAGAGATGATTGGAGCCATTCTGGTCTCTGATCAGCTCTATGGTCAGCTGGCCGAATCACCGGCTGCATTCTCAGGTTCCCTGTTGGGACAGGAGAGCCAGAGAAAAACATAGAAGACGGTGGGGGGGGGGGGGGCGGGGACATTCCCTCCCACTGCTTGTAAAAGCAGTCTAGAGGCTAATTAGCCACTAAGATTGCTTTTACATGAAAGCCGACCGCTGGCTCAAAAGAATGATACCAAGATGATACCTAAACCTGCAGGCATCATTCTGGTATAACCACTCAAAGTCCAACAACATACCAGTACATTGCTGGTCCTTGTTGGGCATATATTGTAATCTTTTTTTTCATGCAGGCTGTGGGCTGAACGAAAAAAAGAGATTGATTGGTGGGTATGCCCACCATTAGAATACTTCCCTTCATCCACCCACTTCTAATGATGGGCATACATGCACCATTTATACATGCCGAAGCATGGGGACATCCGCCCCAAAAGTTAGGAGCAAATCGCTCCTCCGCCCCTGCTGCCCCAATGCTTCGGCATATATCACCTCCGACAGCGCTGGAGTCACGGCTTTATGTATCGTGGGAGCAAACGCTGTTGCTGTCAAGATAAATAAATCCGCACTGCAGCTGAATGGCGTACCTGAAGAAAAAAAAATGGTTAACAATAAAACACAGTAAAACAGTAAAGTATAAAAAATTGCATACCTGAAAAGCAAACATGATAAAACATAATAACAATAAAACACTGCAGAATAGAATACAGTAAAAAAGAGCATAACAATAGAGAGAGAATAGAGAGAGAGAGAACAATAAAACGACAACTATTTTTGTTTATTTTATTCTATATATTTTTTTGTGGTTTTTTTGTTTGTTTTTTTTTTACACTTTTTTTTGTAACTGTAACTTTTATAACTGTAACCGGTTCCAGGTTCAGGTCTCTCAAAATTCAATGGCATCTTGGGAGACCCTGTGAAAGTGTGCCTAGTCTTTGCAATGCTGTACCCTACGCTAATACTCAACTAGTGTATGGTAGCGTTCAAAACATTCACCAATGCAAAGACCAGGATTGTCAGGACAGGAGGGACAATAATAGCGGGTGTCACGCCTGTATCCGCGCTTGCTGCAGACACAACATCTTTTTGGGGGGATTCGTTGGGTAGGGGTACTCGGGAGGACATAAAGAAAATGCCTCTCATGCAGCCGACTGCATTTGGTTGGGGATGTGAATGGGGGAAGTAAAGGTGCTGCAGAAAAGGTGGGTTCCCAATTAGGATTGGCGAATGCAGCAGGAAGGGCATTATGGGCACGACGGGCCTGTGTTTGTCTTCTGCTTAGTGGTAGCGGGACACTACTTGTGCTTGCCACCTCACCAGCTTTAACTGCACTTATGGGACTCGCTATGTCACCAAGTGTTACTGCACTGCTGGTTTGACTACGACCGGGGTGTACTACGCCGCTGGTGCTAGCCAGTTCACCAAAACGCTACCAAAAAAACTGTTAGCGATCGCAGGGATCAGGCCTGACTCTGTGAATGCTGCAGTTATGTGTTTAGTGTTTTGTAAGTGACAGTGAATGATCGATACTGCACTTGGGTGGGCTGGGCGGAGGGGCAAAACGCAGGTGCTAGCAGGTATCTGGGCTGATCCCACTAACACTACGTTTTTGGGAACCCTAAACCGCTGGGGACGCTAGTATAGATCTGATCGGATCAGATATTAATCCGTTCAAATACTTTACCACTAAGGGAGGTGTACGGTGTGTGCGTGGGTGTTAGCGCTACTGGCAGTAACCTGACGCTGCGTGGGGCGACGCAGACCCTATCTGACCCTAAAACCAACTTATATCACCGCCGGGCGACCAGGGGACTAAACCTTTATTCGGTAATGAACGGCGGGTGCCCTGACACTATAAAAAATAAACTAACCAGCGTCACCCGTAACAGTTATACGGTGATCACTGGTGAAAGGGTTAACTAGGGGGCAATCAAGGGGTTAAAACCTTTATTAGGTGGTATATGGGGGTCCCTGATGCTATAAAACGCTGACGGCGAACCTATATATTTACCTCCCTAACTAGCGCCACTAGTGACACTAATACAGCGATCAGAAAAATGATTGCTTAGTGACACTGGCAACGGGGGGTGATCAAGGGGTTAAAACTTTATTAGGGGGGTAGGGGGGTACCCTAGACCTAAAGGGGGCTACCACTAACTGCCCTACCACTTATAACTGTCACAAACTGACACCAATGCAGTAATCAGAAAAAAAAAAACTGCTATTGGTGTCACTGTGACGGGGGGTGATCAGGGGGTGATCGGGAAGTGAAAAGTGTGCCTAGTGTGTTTTACTGTAAGTGTAGTGTTTGTGCACTTACTCAGAGACTTCCTCTGCCGCTGCCACAGCAGCAGAGGAAGATTCTCATTCGTTGGGAGCGATCGGGAGGGGGTGGCCACGATAGAGTGGTCTCCCCCTCAGCCTGGATCGCTCCCCTAAGGAAGCCCGGGGGGGGGGGGCGATGTGGGAGGCAGATCACGTACCAGGTTTTGCCTACCCGTGCCATTCTGCCGCAGTATATCTGCGTTAGGCGGTCGGCAAGTGGTTAAATGGTACCCGGTGTGACTGCAGGCTAAATGTGTGAGGAGCTTCACAAAGTTGAACTTTTCAGTATAGTTCAGATTAATAGGAGATGGAAATATTTGAGATACAGTGTGGAGATGAATATATGACTTTACATCTTGACCACACATAAAGTTTAAAGGGGTAGTAAAGTCCTGTAAAGCAGATCCCTCCAGCGGCATGCTGTTACTCCTGACAGGGCTTCCATTTTTACCTGGTCTTTCTTCTGGGTTTGCGTGCTTCGGTTGTTTGAATGGCCAGGCTGCGATGACGTCACTCCTATGCATGCACACCAGGGTCATGATCGTGTCACAGCACTTTGAATGGACAGCACACAGCACTTTGAATGGACAACACACATGAGTGTGCGGCCATTCAGAGCTCAGTGCGCATGTGACATCACAGGCCACTACAAATGTGAATAGCTCCTACATGGCACACATTTAGAAGATATTCACTGTACCTACAAGAAAGCCTTATTATAGGCTTAAATGTAGGTACAAAGGAAAAAGCGGACTTTACTACCCCTTTAAAGTACATGTGAACCCTCGCCTTTTAAAACAGCCCTTTCAGTTTAAAATAGAAATAAAAAGAAAAAACATTTGTGTATATACATAAAACAAAGCAAGAAAAAATAAAAAATCCTTTTTTTTTTTAAATACGTGATCACATAATCCAAGGCTGTCCAACCTGTGGCACAAGTGCAATGAATAAGGCCCAACACATGATCAGTTTTCTTAAGGCTATTTTCACACGGAGGTGTTGGGGGTATCGGTGGTAAAGTGCCGCTATTTTTAGCGGCGCTTTACTGTCGAATTTGCGGAGGTTCTTGGGCACTAGCTAGCTAGCGGCCGAAAAAAGGGTTAAAACCGCCGGCAAAGTGCCGCTGCAGCAGGGCTTTGCAGGTGGTTCGGCGCCGCTGCCCATTGATTTCAATGGGCAGGGGCGCTTTAGGAGCGGGGTAGGAGCGGGGCGCTTTAGGAGCAGGGGTGCAAAGATGCGGCTTGCAGGACTTTTTTACTGTGCTGCCAGTGCACCGCTCCAGAGTGAAAGCCCTCAGGCTTTCACATTGGAGTGAGAGGAGAGGCTCTTTCAAGGCACTTTCCAGGCGCTATTTTTAGCGTTATAGCGCCTGTAAAGCTCCTCAGTGTGAAAGTAGCCTTGTTGTTAGTGTATTTTATGTGTGGCCCAAGACAATTCCTCTTCTTCCAATGTGGCCCAGGAACTTTAAGACCCCCTTTACACTGGGGCATTTTTCTGGCGCTTTTGGGCTAAAAATAGCGCCTGTAAAGTGCCTGACAGGAAATGTCCTGCAAGCAGTATTTTGCAGGACAAGCAGCTCCACTCCTGCCCATTGAAATGAATGGGCGCCGCTGCTGAAGCGCCTGCAAAGCGCCTCGGCAGCGGCACTACACGGGCGCATTTAAGCCGCTAAAATGATGGTAAAGCGCCGCTAAAACTAGCGGCATTTTACCGTCAACGCCCACCTGCCCCAGTGTGAAAGGGGTCTGGTTGGACACCCATGCCCACAGTACATTTACGTCACTACTTTGACAATAAATACAGTTAGCTGCCATAACCCCGGTATTATTTTGTACTGTGGTTGATTCTTCGTCTGATAAAAGTGGTCCCAGTGGATCACTTTTAAAGGCGACAGGAGAGGTGCCCCCCTCCCCCTCCAGTCGCTTTCCGGTCGTGTCCGAGCTTACCGGAGCCATCCGTAAGCCCCGAGCCGTTCCGATCCCTCAGATGCCTGGGCAGGCTCTATGCCCTTGGAAAACCGGAGCAATGTCGGACATCACGTCTGCCTCTTGGTCTTAAAGGGCTGATTTTTTTTTTTTTGTTAAAGGTAAATTAAAGATCTGGGGTCTCTTTGTGTAAAAATAATAAAAAGTAAGTAACAATAAAAACTAAATTAATAAGAATTTTTTTTTTTTAAAGCGTCCCATCCTTCTGAGCTTGCGCGCAGAAGTGAACGCATAATTAAGTCTCGCCTGCATATGTAAACGGTGTATGTAAATGGTGTTCAAACCACACATATGAGGTATCGCAGGAGCAATAATTCTAGTGCAGGACCTTCTCTGTAACTCTAAACAGGTAACCAGTAAGGTTAAAGGAAGTGGTGAGCAGTTGTGGACATACACAGGCACTGAGACGAGTCTCCCAATCCCTATATATATTCAAAATGCAGCGAAAATAAAGATTCTTTCAAGAAACTTGGGATTTTTTTTGGGGGGAGATAATACATCTATTTCCAGTAGGTATCAACAAAAGAAATTAATTAAAATATTGTTTTTATTAAATTGCAGTAAAAAAGAAGGGATATACAAAACAGATATCAAAATATATGTGCAAGACCAGTATGACCATCCGGTATTATATTCAAATTCCATTCATGCCTGTCAGCCAACATGTTTCGCAAACGTTTAATTGCTTCATCAGGGCATAGATCGGCATCATTGTTTCTTTTAAACTATATAAACAACAGATAAGTACGCAGTTATGTAACGGTCATACACATTCGGGTACAGCAAAAATCATATGACATTTGGTCAAAATATTTAATCTAATAGTCTCACCTACTGGTACAAGTCTAAAAGCACACGCTGCCATTGCCAGATATCGGCCGACGTACCCACTGCTGCAAAAAATCCGGGGGTGCCAGATCCCAACCGGATAGTGCCAATAGAGGAACTGGACCGCACACTAGCCGAACAGGAATCTAGTATGTAAGAGGCAAGATGGGGAGATAGATAAGCCACTAGGCTACCCAGTCCAAAAGGATCATATAAATACTTAATCTATTCAATAAGGTAGTCAGTATAACATATAGTACAACTCACTTAGCCACAGGTAAGGTTAGTATGGATTAACACATTGTATAACACTAGCAAGCTTAAAAGTGGGGGTCTAATTTATTATGCACTTATACAGAGCTAGAGACTCTATGACATGGCGTAATTAATCATATCAAGAGATTAACAAGCAATCTGCCCATGATTCTGATTATAAACGAATATCCATTCTCCATTCCCAAAGGTAAATGATGGAGATAGCACAGGGAAACACCCAGAAATAGTAAGAGGTGAGAGTTAGGTTTGAAAATTTACCTGTAAGGCTCAGATATGGGGGCTCTTCAGTCACCAGGAATCGTCCTGTCAGCATAGACGGGTTAGGGCCGGCTGCGCCTGTAAACACAGCGGCGCCTCCATCTTTTATACGGTCCCACCGGAAGTGAAAAGGTCAGTGATGACCTCCGGCATCACTTCCGGTCCGGACGTCCCCGCAAATGACGCGCGCGCACCACGTCAAGCGCAACCGCCATTGACGGATGCGCGCGCACTGCCCACACAAGGATGACGCAGTGAGGGCAAACGGAGCGGACATAGGAAGCTCCGCCCCATTGCGCGGGGACGTCCGAGTCCCCCTATCTAAGGCAAAAGCAACAGTGCGGCACCCGACTCATCCAGTATGTAGGGTGCTTAGTTCTTGTATAGTCCCGCAAATGACTATATACATTTCTATTTTGAAAGGTACTGAGGATATAAAACATTAAATGTCTTTAACATATTAAGCATAATGATAACCCATGCAGGGATCTTTCCCCTCAAGACCAAACAGGTATGCATGAGTAAAAATCTGGCAGCCATTTATACTTGATATTTAAATATGATAACTCATGCAGGGATCCTTCCCCTCAAGACCAAGCAGGTATACATGAGTAAAATTATGGCAGCCATTTAAGTGACAAAATAGGAAAAAAAAAAAAGAAGAGGGGAGGGGGGGGGGGGAGAGAGGAGTCCCAACTGGGGCTAGCAATTTGTTATTATAAAAATGATTTGTAAGAGAGTGCTGTATTAAGGCCTGGTGGATGCGTGGCCTGCTGGCCAAAAATCCATCTCGCCTCCCTCTGGAGTATCCGTTTATCAACATCTCCTCCCCTCTCAGAGTTAGATATAACCTCCAGAGCAAAGAAGGAGACGTAGCTAGGATCGAAGCTGTGATGGAGGCCAATGTGCTTGCAGATAGGAGTGTATAAAAGTCCGGCATCCAGGTAGTATAGATGGTCCTGGATTCTTTTAGAAAAAGGACGTTTGGTTTTACCGATGTAGAAGGCGCCGCAACGGCACGTGGCAAGGTAAGCAAGGCCTGTTGTGGAGCAATCTGCGTAGCCCTTTAGCTTATGAAAACCTCCTCTTGGCAGGGGGCAACCTATGCCTTCTCTGATCCATGGGCAGACTTCGCAGTGTCCACATTTAAACGTGCCGTTGCCGCCCTCCGCCCCCAATGGGGGTGTCATAGGTTGTAGATGACTGTGTACTAACGTGTCCCTAATAGACCTTGATTTTCTATACGTAATCTGTGGCACATTGGCTACATATTTGGACACTATTGGGTCCTCGGAAAGGAAATGCCAGTTTTCATTGATGAGATTCCAAATCGACTGTTGATAGGTCGTGAAAGTGGTGATAAGTTTAGTAGTAGGATGGGGGTCATTTACTTTTTGTTTAAATAAGAGAGTGTCACGTATGTTTGATTGATAAACGGGCCAAATCAAACATACGTGACACTCTCTTATTTAAACAAAAAGTAAATGACCCCCATCCTACTACTAAACTTATCACCACTTTCACGACCTATCAACAGTCGATTCGGAATCTCATCAATGAAAACTGGCATTTCCTTTCCGAGGACCCAATAGTGTCCAAATATGTAGCCAATGTGCCACAGATTACGTATAGAAAATCAAGGTCTATTAGGGACACGTTAGTACACAGTCATCTACAACCTATGACACCCCCATTGGGGGCGGAGGGCGGCAACGGCACGTTTAAATGTGGACACTGCGAAGTCTGCCCATGGATCAGAGAAGGCATAGGTTGCCCCCTGCCAAGAGGAGGTTTTCATAAGCTAAAGGGCTACGCAGATTGCTCCACAACAGGCATTGTTTACCTTGCCACGTGCCGTTGCGGCGCCTTCTACATCGGTAAAACCAAACGTCCTTTTTCTAAAAGAATCCAGGACCATCTATACTACCTGGATGCCGGACTTTTATACACTCCTATCTGCAAGCACATTGGCCTCCATCACAGCTTCGATCCTAGCTACGTCTCCTTCTTTGCTCTGGAGGTTATATCTAACTCTGAGAGGGGAGGAGATGTTGATAAACGGATACTCCAGAGGGAGGCGAGATGGATTTTTGGCCAGCAGGCCACGCATCCACCAGGCCTTAATACAGCACTCTCTTACAAATCATTTTTATAATAACAAATTGCTAGCCCCAGTTGGGACTCCTCTCCCCCCCCCCTCCCCTCTTCTTTTTTTTTTTTTTTTTTCCCATTTTGTCACTTAAATGGCTGCCATAATTTTACTCATGTATACCTGCTTTGTCTTGAGGGGAAGGATCCCTGCATGAGTTATCATATTTAAATATCAAGTATAAATGGCTGCCAGATTTTTACTCATGCATACCTGTTTGGTCTTGAGGGGAAAGATCCCTGCATGGGTTATCATTATGCTTAATATGTTAAAGACATTTAATGTTTTATATCCTCAGTACCTTTCAAAATAGAAATGTATATAGTCATTTGCGGGACTATACAAGAACTAAGCACCCTACATACTGGATGAGTCGGGTGCCGCACTGTTGCTTTTGCCTTAGATAGGGGGACTCGGACGTCCCCGCGCAATGGGGCGGAGCTTCCTATGTCCGCTCCGTTTGCCCTCACTGCGTCATCCTTGTGTGGGCAGTGCGCGCGCATCCGCCAATGGCGGTTGCGCTTGACGTGGTGCGCGCGCGTCATTTGCGGGGACGTCCGGACCGGAAGTGATGCCGGAGGTCATCACTGACCTTTTCACTTCCGGTGGGACCGTATAAAAGATGGAGGCGCCGCTGTGTTTACAGACGCAGCCGGCCCTAACCCGTCTATGCTGACAGGGCGATTCCTGGTGACTGAAGAGCCCCCATATCTGAGCCTTACAGGTAAATTTTCAAACCTAACTCTCACCTCTTACTATTTCTGGGTGTTTCCCTGTGCTATCTCCATCATTTACCTTTGGGAATGGAGAATGGATATTCGTTTATAATCAGAATCATGGGCAGATTGCTTGTTAATCTCTTGATATGATTAATTACGCCATGTCATAGAGTCTCTAGCTCTGTATAAGTGCATAATAAATTAGACCCCCACTTTTAAGCTTGCTAGTGTTATACAATGTGTTAATCAATACTAACCTTACCTGTGGCTAAGTGAGTTGTACTATATGTTATACTGACTACCTTATTGAATAGATTAAGTATTTATATGATCCTTTTGGACTGGGTAGCCTAGTGGCTTATCTATCTCCCCATCTTGCCTCTTACATACTAGATTCCTGTTCGGCTAGTGTGCGGTCCAGTTCCTCTATTGGCACTATCCGGTTGGGATCTGGCACCCCCGGATTTTTTGCAGCAGTGGGTACGTCGGCCGATATCTGGCAATGGCAGCGTGTGCTTTTTGGTTTTAGACTTGTACCAGTAGGTGAGACTATTAGATTAAATATTTTGACCAAATGTCATATGATTTTTGCTGTACCCAAATGTGTATGACCGTTACATAACTGCGTACTTATCTGTTGTTTATATAGTTTAAAAGAAACAATGATGCCGATCTATGCCCTGATGAAGCAATTAAACGTTTGCGAAACATGTTGGCTGACAGGCATGAATGGAATTTGAATATAATACCGGATGGTCATACTGGTCTTGCACATATATTTTGATATCTGTTTTGTATATGCCTTCTTTTTTACTGCAATTTAATAAAAACAATATTTTAATTAATTTCTTTTGTTGATACCTACTGGAAATAGACGTATTATCTCCCCCAAAAAAAAAAAAAAAAAAATCCCAAGTTTCTTGAAAGAATCTTTATTTTCGCTGCATTTTGAAGGTAACCAGTAAAAATATTAAAGCGTTGCTTATAGAGATTTTTCAGTACTGTAGTTTGTCGCCATTCCACGAGCGTGTGCAATTTTAAATCATGACATGTTAGGTATCTATTTACTTGGCGTAGTATCATCTTTCACATTCTACAAAATAGTTGGGCTCATTTTAGTGTTTTCTTTTTTAATTCATTAAAGTGTATGCTTTCCCAAAAAATTGCATTTGAAAGACCGCTGCGCAAATAGTGT
Organism: Aquarana catesbeiana; assembly: GCF_042186555.1. NCBI lineage: Eukaryota > Metazoa > Chordata > Amphibia > Anura > Ranidae > Aquarana > Aquarana catesbeiana. The sequence goes on along the minus strand of NC_133329.1, from coordinate 213,683,328 downwards.
GACATAAAATATTGCAACAATCGTCATTTTATTCTCTAGGGTCTCTGCCTGCCTAATATATATATGTATATGTTTATGTATGTATGTACAGTATCTCACAAAAATAAGTACACCCTTCACGTTTTTGTAAATATTTTATTATATCTTTTCATGTGACAACACTGAAGAAATGACATTTTGCTACAGTGTAAAGTAGTGAGTGTACAGCTTGTATAACAGTGTAAATTTCCTGTCCCCCCAAAATAACTCAACACATAGCCATTAATGTCTAAACCGCTGGCAACAAAAGTGAGTACACCCCTAAATGAAAATGTCCAAATTGGACCAAATTAGTCATTTTCCCTCCTCGGTCTCATGTGATTTGTTAGTGTTACAAGGTCTCAGGTGTCAATGGGGAGCAGGTGTGTTAAATTGGGTGTTATCGTTCTCACTCTCTCATACTGGTCACTGGAAGTTCAACATGGCACCTCATGGCAAAGAACTCTCTGAGGATCTGAAAAAAAAAAGAATTGTTGCTCTACATAAAGATGGCCTAGGCTATAAGGAGATTGCCAAGACCCTGAAACTGAGCTGCAGCACGGTGGCCAAGAACATACAGCAGTTCAACAGGACAGGTTCCATTCAGAACAGGCCTCGCCATGATCGACCAAAGAAGTTGAGTGCACATGCTCAGCGTCATATCTAGAGGTTGTCTTTGGAAAATAGCCCTTTGCGTGCTGCCAGCATTGCTGCAGAAGTTGAAGGGGTGGGGGTCAGCCTGTTGGTGCTTAGACCATATGCCGCACACTGCATCAAATTGGTCTGCATGGCTGTCGTCCCAGAAGGAAGCCTCTTCTAAAGATGATGCACAAGAAAGCCCGCAAACAGTTTGCTGAAGACAAGCAGACTAAGGACATTGTTACTGGAACCAGGCCGTGTGGTCTGATGAGACCAAGATAAACTTATTTGGTTCAAATAGTGTCAAGCGTGTGTTGCGGCAACCAGGTGAGGAGAACAAAGACAAGTGTGTCCTACCTACAGTCAAGAACGGTGGTGGGAGTGTCATGGTCTGGGGCTGCATGAGGGCTGCTGGCACTGGGGAGCTGCAGTTCATTGAGGGATTCATGAATGCCAACATGTACTGTGACATACGAGCCGAGCATGTACCCCTCTTTTCGGAAACTGGGCTGCAGGGCAGTATTCTAACATGATAACGACCCCAAACACACCTCCAAGGCGACCACTGCCTTGCTAAGAAGCTGGGGGTAAATATGATGGACTGGTCAAGCATGTCTCCAGACCTAAACCCTATTGAGCATCTGTGGGGCATCCTCAAACTGAAGGTGGAGGAGCGCAAGATCTCTAACTTCCACCAGCTCCGTGATGTCATCATGGAGGAGTAGAAGAGGACTGCATTGGCAAACTGTAAAGCTCTGGTGAACTCAATGCCCAAGAGGGTTAAGGTAGTGCTAGAAAATAATGGTGGCCACACAAAATATTGACACTCTGGGCCCAATTTGGACATTTTTACTTTTCTTGCCAGCGGTTTAGACATTAATGGCTGTGTATGGAGTTATTTTGAGGGGATGGAAAATTTACACTGTTATACAAGCTGTACCCTCACTACTTTACATTGTAGCAAAGTGTAATTTCTTCAGCGTTGTCACATGAAAAGATATAATAAAATATTTACAAAAATGTGAGGGGTGTACTCACTTTTGTAAGATATGTATAATGTTTGGGGGTTCTAAGTAATTTTCTAGCAAAAAATACTAATTTAAACTTGTAAACAAAAAGTTCCAGAAAAGGCCTGGTCAGCAAGTGGTTAAAACATGTACATGGTACAACAAAAGATACATATCATGAATATGAATTGTTGGGGTTACAACCACCTCTCTTAGGCTCGGTTCACACTTGTGTGAGGCGGGAGCCAGCACGATTCCAGTGCGGGTTTCTGCATCGCACCTGAATCGCCAGAGGTTCACACTGCCACCTGCGAACCGCTGTGGATGTCAATACAAAGTTAATGACACCCCCAGCCTGGTTCGCAGTGCGAACTGTGAAATGGTGCAGGAATCAGATCACAGAGGTGTGAACACCCCTGTGATCTGATTCCAGTGCGGACCAAAAAAGGATCCTGCACCATTTTGGTGCAAATGCAGTCATACAAACTGTATGGCTAAATTCGCATCCCACAGACATCGCATGTGATCTGCACAGCAATGCATTGTGAATCACATGTGATGTCTGGCATCGCACAAGTGTGAACCAAGCAGCCTCTCTTCACTGGATTACGTATCTGAAACGTGACCCAGCACTTCTAGGCAGGAGGAGTGCGCACCTGTGCCTGCTACCCTTGCTGTGCTGTGATTAATTACAGTGACCGACTCCGTCATTCAAGGAATGGAGCTCTGTGTTGTAGACATCCTCTACATCTCCTCCAGCCCTATGAGCACCTCCAGAGGCTGTGATTTGCCATCATCGGCGGGCCTGGGACACCTATGCAGATTTTGCATTTGGCCAGATATGTACTGTGAGTTCTAACGTTTTTTTTTTTTTTTTAATAAACTGCTGACTAGTTGACGCTTTTGCCTTACTATACACACACAGGAGCAATGGGGGAAATCACATGCGATTCTTTGCAGTAGGATTTGTGCCCATTCATTTTGTATTGATGTACAGTAAAACCTTGGTTTGAGAGTAGCTTGGTTTGAGAGCGTTTTGCAAGACAAGCAAAATTTTAAAATAAATTTTGACTTGATATACAAGCAATGTCTTGATATACAAGTAGTGTCATGTCACAACTAGCAATACGGATACATTTAATGACGGTACAACATTTAGCAACATATTGCTACACTTAGAGGCGCCTCTCTTCTTATTCATATTCTGTAGCTCCTGATGGATTTTTCTAATCCCCTTGTGGAGGCTGCCATTTGTGGATGGACATTTTATAGTTACACAACTTATCATATTGCTAGAATCTTTTTATATAGACTATAAACCGAAGGACCTATGAATAAATGGTTGTGGAAAAAATCATCTGAGTTTCCATTATTTCTTATGGGGACATTTGTTTTGATATACAAGTGCTTTGGATTACAAGCATGTTTCCGGAACGAATTACACTCGCAATCCAAAGTTTTACTGTATCAGTTTCGGTATTGGAAGCATTTGCACGAGTTTCAGTACCGATACCAGTATCAGTCCATCCCCAATAACAATGTCATTTGTGTACAGTGTTGTATGACTGAGCTATTGCCAGTTAAAGTAGTGACGTGCCGAATAGCAAAAAATGCCCTGGTCATGAAGGGGGTAAAATCTTCCACTGCTTATGTGGTAAAGCTACATTCAGGCTGTCAAATTCTTTCCTTTAATATGGTCGTAGCTCCTTTTTGTGCCTCAGGTCATCATGGTCTTGTAGTGGGAAAGTTCCTCTGTCAGCTTCTACTGTATGAGGTGATTGTGATGAGTGCAGTAGAAGTTAGCACCACCCAGTGGCCGGCAGAGGGAGGAGAATGCTCATCTAAAGGGAAGCTGAGGATGCGTTCGGTAACAGAACTCCGGGGTTGCAAACAGCTGTGAGCTGCCGGTGTCGTCTTGTCCGTTTTCTGAGCTCCAGGAATAGAGTGGCCGGAGCTGAGGGGCCGCTCTGGGAGGAGGTGAGAGACGCTCTCTTGTTCCGGCTCTATGTAAAGGACCGTTATATGCAGATAAAAGGTAAGCAGGCTGATTAGGAAGATTCTCAGTGCTGGAGATGTGAGGAGACCTCACATAGCGGGAGGAAGAGGAGGGAAGTGTGTGTCTCCATCCTATGGATGGGATGTCTGCTTGTTTACCAATGGAGCCCGGGATTGGCCGCTTTCTTCGACATGATGAGTGGAAGGGAGCCGGCCATGGTTGTCCTCAGCCATGGTTGTCTATGAGGAGAGGTACTGTCATTGTATTGTAGAGGTGACATTCAGGTAAAGGATGACTGGAGATGGGGGACCTGTGTATGTGAGGTCTTTGAATGGAGCCTTGTACAATATTGATATGTACGATGTCATCACTGATGTCATCACATTCTACAATGGCGCGGTCCACAGAGTTCACCCAGGATCAACGCCCTGACCGGCTCATCTATGGAGGTCGATGGTCTGTTCACATTTTTGCAGCTATAATGCAGTTGTAAGGCTCTCTAAGCACCCATGAAGGTGTGACCGTGCGTGTTTTGGTACGTCATGTTTAGGGTAGACGCATTCATTTTAATGGGCTACCCTAAGTGCAAAAATTGCACAGAGGCGCTAGCAATTTTGGCACGCAATTTCTCATGCATGTTAGCAAGGTGTGATGGAGTGCCCCTAATAATTAGGGCTCATTCAGAGGGGCGATTTAATGACAAATGCATGCACATTCCCCTTGGCGTTTAGGGTTGCCACCTCATACCATTAATTCCGAACACATATTAATTACACAGGTTCTGGGGCTAATTTAATGCAGATAAAGCACTAAGTGAATTTAATTAACACCTCAATTGACCACAGAACCTGCGTAATATGTGTTCGTGTTTAAAGGAATGAGGTGGCAACCCTATTGACATTGCGTGCAGGCAACCCATAGAAGTGGATGCACAGGCAGTGGCTGCATGGACACAATCGCATGTCAAATTTGAATATGTGGGTAGGAACGGTTGAACGGATTGGAACACAGGCACTATGCGTTGGGATCCATGCACCTGCTCCTGGCCACATGTCAAACTTTGTAGTGTGATTGAGTGGTTCTTTTTATGTTTTGAATACAATGAGGAGGAATTATTATTTGTAAGGTTTGTGGTCTAGGTTCACACTTGTGCGGGTCAGGAACACTCTCAAAATCGTTGTCCTGATCTGCAGGCAAGACACGCAGGAGTGCCATTAATTCTTAATGGTAACCCCACGTATTGGGAAATTTGACACGTTTTCTTTCACCAAAAGAAAGCTATATTTGTGTGAAATGATGATAAAAATTGAATTTGGGTACAGTGTTGTCGTGAAATTGCCAGTTAAAGTAGTGAAGTGCTGAATAGCAAAAAATGGCCTGGTTATGAGGGGGGCAAACATGGTGGTTAAAGGAGAAGTCCAGCCAAAGCTGGTTTGGCAGGGCTTCTCCTATGGGTCACAGGAGTGCAATTACAGTAGTTTTGCACTCCTTTGACCGTTTTCATCAGAGAGCGGACCGAAGTCCGACGTCACAGAAATCAGTCCAGGCATCGCCTCATCCCGACAATTGGAGTCTGGATCCGCCAGGTGCCTCGACTGACACCCGTCTCAGCCTCTCAGTGAGCCTCTGAGAGCCTGAGATGGCCACTCCCTGCCCCTCCACAGCTCAGAGCTCCAATGAGCGAGGAGGGAGCGGAGAGCAAGACCTCCTGCTTTCAAGCTCTCTCATCTCCTCCTCCCATGCTCATCTCCAGGATTTCTCCAGAGCCCCTCCCATCCTCTGGAACTCGCTACCTCCATCTATCCGGCTATTCCCTACTCTTGCTACCTTCAGGCGATCCCTGAAAACTCATCTCTTCAGGAAAGCCTGTCACGTCTCCAACTAATCTCCTACCACTTCCACCAGCTCATTCCCCACAGTTACAACCTTTTGTACCACCTGCCCCACCCTATTAGATTGTAAGCTCTTCTGAGCAGGGCCCTCTTAATCCTCTTGTATTTTATTGTATTATAACTGTATTGTCTCCCTTTTATATTGTAAAGCGCTGCGTAAACTGTTGGTGCTATATAAATCCTGAATAATAATAATAATAATAATAAAGAGCTGCTGATTGACAGTCAGCAGCTCTTTTCTCTGGGAGCTATGAGAAAACTGAGCCATCGGAGATGTTCGATTGCTCGGCTCTCAGTGTAGAGGCACAATGCAGCATCAGACCAATGCATACATTGAGGTAAGAATGCTGGAGGAAAAACCCCCAAACCCATACTTCTCTTTTAGATTGAGCCTGAAAGCAAAGTGAAGATTTGGTATGTTAAAGTGAACATAATAAAATGCTAATTATACCCAAGCTGCACCCTGAAAAGTGAACCCCTGTGTCAGTGCCCGCCCCCTCCACTCCTTCTGCTCTCATAACTGTTAAAACTTTATATAAGCCCCTCCTGTGTCCTAATAAAAAGTGCTCCTGTCTGTGCGCTTTATTAAAAAAATACCTCCTTTACCGGATTTCACAGCGGTTCCCCGCAATCGCGTGACCGGCTGGCTCTTTCTGGCTGACATCAGTGGCAGTGGTGTATTTAGGTTTTGTGCTGCCCTTGGCCTGACTAAACTCGTGCACCCCTCTAATTTAAATATGACCCACCCCTTCCTGTCAAGGCCACACCCCAATGTAAAGGAGAACTCTGATATAATAGGGACTGTTGCGGACTCTGGTGTAATAGGGAATTCTGATGTAAGGGGTCTCTGGTAACCACAGCCCTTTCTTTGCAAAAGAATGGCACAAGGGACAATCAGACTGCGGGGCATGGCACAAGGGACGGTCAGAGACTGCGGGGCATGGCACAAGGGACGGTCAGAGACTGCGGGGCATGGCACAAGGGACGGTCAGAGACTGCGGGGCATGGCACAAGGGACGGTCAGAGACTGCGGGGCATGGCACAAGGGACGGTCAGAGACTGCGGGGCATGGCACAAGGGACGGTCAGAGACTGCGGGGCATGGCACAAGGGACGGTCAGAGACTGTGGGCATGGCACAAGGGACGGTCAGAGACTGTGGGCATGGCACAAGGGACGGTCAGAGACTGTGGGCATGGCACAAGGGACGGTCAGAGACTGTGGGCATGGCACAAGGGACGGTCAGAGACTGTGGGCATGGCACAAGGGACGGTCAGAGACTGTGGGCATGGCACAAGGGACGGTCAGAGACTGTGGGCATGGCACAAGGGACGGTCAGAGACTGTGGGCATGGCACAAGGGACGGTCAGAGACTGTGGGCATGGCACAAGGGACGGTCAGAGACTGTGGGCATGGCACAAGGGACGGTCAGAGACTGCGAGCATGGCACAAGGGACGGTCAGAGACTGCAGGCATGGCGCGGAATGAAGAGTGAATGAGGCCAACCAACCTGCAACCATGTGCATTTCACGCAGTTGCAGCACTATGATACTACATTTAAGGGGTTAAAACAGGCATTGCGGAGGAAACTTATTGCCTCTTCACTGCATGTCAAATTCCTCTGAAAAGAGAACCGAGCATGGATTGCTTTTCAGAGGCGTGTCCTTACTGACATTTTGAACGAGCAAGAGTAATGTACATACACACACACATGCTGCCAGCAACACCTGGGCACCGCCATGCTGCTAGCAACACCTGGGCACCGCCATGCTGCCAGCCATACCCTGCTCTGCTATGTCGCCAACAAAACACCCGGGCTCCGCTATGTCGCCAGCAACACTTGGGCACCGCCATGTCGCCAGAAATACCCGGCACCACCATGTTGCCAGCAACACCTGAGCACCATTATCTCACCTGTTAGACCCAGAGACATCTATTTATTATCGAGCAATGGTAGCCTGTATGTACCAGGATACAGAGCAAGCTGTCCCTGCCTGCCACTTCTGTGCTGTGCAGTGTTGTCAGCCTCACCTGGTGCCATGTTTTTGTGCAGACATCTTCCTGACCACTCCTCTCAGCATCTTCCTCTCCTTCAGTAGATCTCCCCCGGCCACCGCACAGCCAGAAACTCCGCCGCCCGCCGACTTGCACAGCATCCTCATCTGCTTGCAGTTGCAGTTGCCTGGACTTCCCGCTCATACAGATCCCTCCACCGCTGCTGTAAGTGTCCTTATGTCGCCTTTGGATTGGTGCAGGACTCCGCTTATTGGCGGAGCGGCTCCTTCTGCCTGCCCCGATGACACTATAATTCGGCAGCGCAGTAGGGGCCTGGGGGGGCTTATTTCGTGTGGGAGGGCACAAAGTGCCACCCTAGGCCTGGGCCTTGTTGGCCTAGGCCAGAATACAGCGTGGGGGAATCTCGGCCCCGCCTACTGCATCTGTCAGCCGGGCAGAGGAGAGAGCCGGCCGGTGACATGATTGCAAGGAACTAGGGATGCACCGATACCATTTTTTATACGAGTACCGATACTTTTTTTTTTTTTTTTTTTATTCGCCGATACCAATTACCGATACCGCAACTGTTTTGTTTTAACTTCAGCTGTCAGCAATGGTACAAATCATTGAAAAATTATTTACAAATTGGATAGACTTTTTTTTTAAATTTAGCGCTTTTTCAATGTGAAAGTGTAAATATCTGTTAGTGAATATTTTTACAAATATATATTAACAAAGCAAACGAAAAAAAAGTTTTAGTTGTTTAACGTTTATAAAATAGACGTGAACAAAAGAAAAAAAGCAGGAAAATAATAATTAAATGGAGAATAGGGAGTTAATTAAGGCTGATTAGAGTAAATTAAGGTTTATTATAGAGGAAAATGTGTTCATCCCTTTGATCTGCAGATGAAGAAACAGAAATATACAAAAAGAAACAATGTTTCTTTTTATTTTAGTGTTTCAGGGCTGAGCAGCAATGTTGGTAATAAACATTGCTGGCTGCTTTTTTTTTTTTTTTTTGACTGGTCCAAATATCGGACTTCTTTTAACACTGGGGAGACTCACTGACGGCTCAAAGAGCCGAGCCTGAAAGTATCAGTTTCAGTACCAATACTTGTGCAAATACTCGGTATCAGCACTGATACCGATACTAGTATCGGTGCAACCCTACAAGGAACCGCTGTGAAATTCGGTAAAGGAGGCATTTTTTAAATAAAACCGACAGGAGCACTTGTTATTAAGACACAGAGGGGCTTATATAAAGTTATATAAGTGGATTAACAACCACTTGCCAACCGCGCTATAGCTGAATGACACGCTCCCCCAGAAGTGTCCGTGATCGCTGGGTCCACGGGACCAAGCGCAACACGGATCCGGGGTAAAGGGCCAATTACAGCGGCCCGTTACCATGTAATCGCTCCATCCAATGATGAATCGATCACTTTGTCAACAAACTGGGATCATGCCCAGTTCATTACAAGAAAAACACACCTAGTGCATAGAGATAATTTAATAAGACATTTTTGTATAAGAGTGGGTACTCCCAAAATGCAACTGACAAGAGGCCATAAACACAGTGCATGGACATGCACAGGACACGAGGTAAAACTAATGCGTTTTCGGGGGCGCACCCCCTTCCTCAGAACCTAGGAGTAGTACAGTTTATTTTGGGGTGTAGTTGCAAGTATGCATATGCCATGTGAGAGACATAGCCTGTTGATATGACTATTTTGTAAATAAAAAGAATTGTGGGGTAAAAATTACAACTTAAAAAAACTCACCATTCCTCTTACTAAATACTTGGAGTGTCTACTTTCCAGAAAGGGGTAATTTTGGGGGTATTTGTACCTTCCTGGCTTGTTGGTGTCTCAAGAAATGAGATAGGCCGTCAGTACATGCCGGTTCACACAGGGACGACCTGCCTAACAAGTCGCACTCCATGCAGTGCAATGGAACCGTTCTAATAGGAGTGACTTAAGTTGCTCCGATTTAAAAAAAAAAAAAAAAAAAAAAAGTTCCTGCGCTACTTTGGGGCGACTTTGGAGCGGCTTGCATTGACTTATATCAAAGAAGTCATTTGCAAGCTGCGCTGAGGTCGCGCTGTGCGGGGCGGCTTCAGAGTCAGAGTCGGACGACTTTGTGTGAACTGGCACTAACAGCCGGTTCACACAGGGGCAACACGCCTACTCCCAGGGGAGGAGAACCAGGAAGTGCAAAGAAGAATAGAAAAATAAAAGGTAATTACGGCGATTTAAATTTTTTTAAACGGCATGTCAGCATCTAGGCAAGGAAGAGAATACATACAGATATTGTTCAAAATTTGGGTGGAACCCCGCTTTAAGGTTGACAGGAAATGTTCCATGTAGCACACTTTTCATACATAAACTTCATAGAGATTTATTTAAGCAAAGCCTGGGAGATTTCCACATTACAGATCCTGTTCTCCGATAGATGCTTTGAATAGCCTGGAGTTGCTTGCTATGACTTCCGAGTGGCAGCTTTATAATGTTGCTAAAGATTTTATTTGTTCAAAACAGAAATTCACCTGTGGATTGCTTGGTAGGTCTTGAAAGTTTTTCCAGGCCCCCCTTTGTTCTTGTAGCAGGCACAGGTTGACATGCGCATATACTTGACTATGCTTATTTGTTATTTCTCTGCTTGGCTTCACTAAGCCAGCAACGTTTCTTGATGCTAAGGCTTCCTGTATACGGGACGTTGTTTAACCTCTCCTGAATGATTTAACTTGACAGCTAGAAAATGACTTCTAAAAACATCCGTTTAGCTGCGTTTACATGCCGCGTTTGCATCTAGAAGTGTAAAAAAATAAATTTTTCTCGAATCGTCTTCCAGGGCAGCATCTGAGAGATAGGCTCCTCCTCCCTGAAACAGGAAACACATTAGTCCACCATTATAAATTTCGCAGTCTTACCTGCGTGCCTCAGTTGTTTGTGTTTCCTCCGGACCCACAGGAGCTGCAAAAGAAACGTTTATTTTACTTCTGTCTCTGCTAGTTGCAGGAGACCCCCTGCCAGCATCCCATCCAGCCCAGCGGGCCTTGGGAGGGCGAGCAGGGGCAGCATATTTGAGCAGTACTGCTCTGCCTGAGATTTCACCTCTATAGAGGGGTCTGCAATCATCCCCCCAAGCTGCAATAATGCACTGACATTTCCCCCATGCCGCTGCTCAAGGGACCTGCCTCAGTTTTTTCACCAGGGAACTCCATGTGCAAACTCTGGCAACATACTCCCAGACATGAAGAGCGTACAGTGGTGTGGGTGCATGGATGCCTTACCCCCTGATTACAGCCGCTGCCGCGCCGGACGGGTAGGTGCCTCACGGCTTATTTTTTGTTCCTCTCCTACCCCCGTGATGTCCGCACCCGCCGCCCGCTTGATAGCCGGTGTTTTCGCTGCGTTCGGCGTCCTCTACACACCGCAGAACAAGCCTCTCCTCATGGAGGCTCAGTGGGGTGTACCAAGATGGCGCTGGAGACACTTCTGGGTTAGCGGCCATTTTCCTGGAGCCTGCTTCCAGGGATACAGAATGGGCTACAGTTACATCACTTCCGGGGGCGGGAATTTTAAAATAAAAAAAAAAAAAAAAAAGGATTTTTAATAATAGCAAATATATCAATATACATGCATACTGCAGCAGAGTCCCCAGAAGGGAGGATACCAATTGCAGCGGCATGTGCAGGTATATCCACCAACCTGCATGGGATCAGCTGGGGGCGGGTCCGGAAATTAAAGTGGAGTTCCACCCACTTTTACAACTCTTCAGCATCCCTCACTAAACTGTGCACTGTAAACGAATTGGATATTTTTTTATTTTTTTTCTCAGCACTTACTGTATATCTGCTGTATTCATTTTTCACTTCCTCCTCCCTGGCCGCGGCCCATCGCATCATTTCCTGTTTGCAATGCCTTCTGGGAAGGGGCTGCAACTTCCTCTGACACTGCCGTTTTGCAATGGAAACCTGACCTGAAACCTGTTACACTGCTTGTGCTGCACTGAGCATGCAGAAATACAGTCTGGCTTCAGATGCCCAGACTTAAGATGGCCACGGCCTGCTGTAAGTTTATAAAATAACAATCTACTGCTATAAACTAACAAAACAGACCTTAGTTTACAGACTAACTTTACTAGAATACATTAAGCTTGTGTATTATAGGGGTATTTTTATTTAAAAAGTATAATTTCGGCCGGAACACCACTTTAAGTAGGAAGCAGTTAAAAAGGCCCCTCTAAGCAGAGGATCCTGGTGGCTGACCATGTCTGACGCTTCTCCACCCTGCCCTGTAGCTCCTGCAAGCCAGAATACTCCAGAGTCACCTCTGTCTTAACCTTACTGTAAAACTGCCTACTTCTAGGCAGCCTTTACCCGCCTACCTCACGGGGACCTTTTTTGCGCTTGATTTCAGGCAAAGACCCCTGAGGAAAGGTAAGTGGAAAGCAACGAAACGTGTGCTTCGTGCAGGCACCGGTTTTCCCCAGAATGGGGGAAAAAACCCCTATATCAAAAATGTATAGACAAAATGGTGGCCAAAGATCGCAAGGGTATCTGAAAGATCTGCTGAGCTCTTTCAAGAAAGTAATACAGAGCACCATGGCGCCTCTACGCTCCGCTATTAAAAAGTTTAGAAGCGCCATCAAGCGTCAGTCAGACCAGTACCCCGTCTACCACCGGATATGTGTTCCTTCAGGTAACAGGGAACAGACAGAACAAGAAGAGGATTCGGATGAATCTGAATCGGAGAATGAACTTTGCTCAGACTCCGATGAGGAAGATGCGGTTTCAGAGGGCAACTTTATTTCTATCAGAGGATACGAATAGCCTTCTAAAAGCCATAGCAGACAGGCTAGGTATTAAAGAACATAAATCCGCAGAACTCACGATACATGACAAGGTGTATAAAGAGCTACAACCCAGGAAGCCTAGAACATTCCCTGTACACCAAACTCTTAAAGATATCTTTAAAAAAAGAGTGGGAAGACCCAGAGAAAAAACTCTTCATGCCAGCCATAGTCAAACGCAGACCTGTTTGCAGAGACAGACACCAAAACCTGGGCTAAATGCCCCAAAGTGGATGCTTCTCTGGCAAAAGTCACAAATAAATCTGACTTGGCCTTTGACGACGCGGGTACCTTAAGCGACCCCATGGAAATCTGGCAATAGCTTCCACCTGCACAGCCTGAACTTTATTAATCTGACTAACTCAGCTTCAAGAACTTCTGGAGAGTGACACACCTAGGGAACATCCTTCCACGGGAGACATTTATGGCGACAATAGACCTACAGGATGCCTACCTACATGTCCCCATAAAGGAGGGTCATCAGAAATTCCTGTGGTTCGCAGTACAAGGGCCAGCAACTACGCTGCACCCACAATACACAGCTCTCCTTTTCGGCATCTCCTCTGCACCAAAAATCTTCTCAAAGATAATGGCAGAAGCGTTAAAAGGTCTAAGACAACAAGGTATTGGCATAATACCATATTTAGACGAGTTACTGTTCTTTGCAAACTCAGCAGAGGCCCTAGAGAACAACCTGTGCACAAGTATGTCCTATCTGCAAAACCGGGGATGGATAATAAATGCAGAAAAGTCACAGATGGCCCCAAGCCAGTGAGTGGTATATTTGGGCTATATACTAGACTCCAGACTAACGAAAACCTTCCTAACGGAAGAAAAGAACGAAAAAAATCACACAGGCAGTAACCTTCCTAATAAGGACCAATGCCATAACAATCAGACAAGGTATGGCTGTACTAGGACTGATGACATCTTCTTCTATTCCAGCTATCACCTGGGCACAGATTCACATGAGACCTCTACAGAACTACATTCTGTCCCAGTGGGATGGCAGCCACTCATCCCTGGACAGGTCCATTCCTGTTCCAACCACAGTCAAACTAACACTACAATGGTGCTCAATCTACTTTGATACATCGAAGGACGCAAGTGGGCCTAATCTGAGCCAATCGGGATCACCACCGATGCCAACGCCCTAAGCTGGGGGGCACACTTGGAGGGCCTCTGCTCACAGGGAAAATGGACCTTCAAATGGTCCCAAGCCTCCTCAAGCATTAGAGAGCTAAAAGCTGTGGGGGAAGCATTAAAAGCGTTTAAACCAGCAATACAGGGGAGAAACGTAAAGTTACAATCGGACAACGTCATGACTGTTTTATACCTAAACAGGCAAGGTGGGACAAAGTCCCGAAGCTTGATGAAGCTGACGGAGAAAATCCTACTATGGGCAGAATCAAACAAAGTCAATATCCGGTATCTATCTAAAAGGAACAGACAATGCGCTGGCAAACTTCCTGAGCCGGAAGATCATAAAACAGACGGAGTGGTCTCTGAACCAAGTGACCTTCGCACAAATCACTCAAAAGTGGGGAGTACCCGAGGTAGATCTATTCACCTCCAAAGCGAATGCAAAATCACCAACATTCTTCTCTCGGGACCTCACAGATGGCAACAGCGAAGTAGACCCCTTCAACCAGAGCTGGGGATGGCAACTATGCTATGCATTCCCTCCAACTGCCACAATACCAAGGGTGATTCAAAAAATAAAGGCAGAGAGAGCAATGGTGATACTAATAGCACCGCACTGGCCACAAAGGGCATGGTTCAGCCACTTGAAAAACCTCAGCATCCAGCCTCAGCTGACACTGACGGACCAGCCAGATCTCCTATCACAGGGCCCAGTCAACCACCCGAACCACAGAATTCTGAAGCTTTTGGCCTGGGTACTGAAGGAGTGAGACTTCAGAACAAAGGATTGTCAGACAGTGGGATCAATACCATCCTAAACAGCAGGAAGCCCGTAACTAGGACGATCTACGAGAAAGTGAGGAAAAAGTTTGTCTCCTGGAACAGAAACAAACCGTATTCCAAAAGAGGACTAATCCCAACAATCCTGGATTTTCTACAAAATGGAGCAGACAAAAATATTTCCCCAAGTATGCTGAAGGTACATGTTGCAGCACTCTCCTCGTTCATGGACACAAGACTATCAGAGGACCCGCTGATAAAGCGATTCCTGATGTCACTCAAAAGAGCTAGACCAGCCAAAATGAATAGAACTCCAACTTGGGACATGCCCACAGTACTTAGAGGATTTCTTTCCCCTCCATTTGAACCGATGGAAGATAGCTCAGACAAAAACCTCACCTTAAAGACTGTACTTCTTGTGGCCCTAATATCAGCCAGAAGAGTGAGAGAAATCCAAGCACTGTCTATAATGGAACCATACTGCCTAATACATTTATACAAAATAATTCTCTCTCCAGACCCGGCCTTTCTACCCAAGGTCCCCTCAACATTCCATAGAACCCAAAATATCATCATACCTTTTGCTTCCAAAAACTATGGATAGCGAAAAAAGAGACACTTACAACAAACTCGGCGTGGAAAACATACTTCGAAAGAACGAAGGATTGGCGAAGAACGACCTCCCTTTTTGTCCTTTATGCAGGAGTCCACAAAGGGAAACAGGCTTCCAAGAATACCATCAGCAGATGGATAAGAATGGCCATGCAGACGACCTATGAGGCACAAAACCTCACTCCGCCAAGCGGGATCAGAGCACACACAACCAGAGCCTGGGCTACCTCGGTCGCAGAGAAAGCAGGGGCAACTCCGGAGCAGATCTGCAGGGCAGCGACATGGTCGAGCTTCAGTGCCTTCGCAAGGCACTACCGCATAGACCAGCTGTCTGACCAAGACCAGGCACTTGGTCGCAATGCGCTCCAGTCTCTATCCCCACCCTAATAAGTATTGCTTGATACATCCTCTCAGATGCTGCCCTGGAAGACGATTCGAGAAAATAGAGATAGGTACCTGGTAACTCTTTTTCTAAGAAGTCTTCCAGGGCAGCACTAGTTCCCACCCTTGAAAAGACAAATACCAGGTACAACAGGGGAGCTTTTAAGATTTACTGAGATTTCCTTCGGTGCTTTAATACAACTGAGGCACGCAGGTAAGACTGTGAAATTTTATAATGGTGGACTAATGTGTTTCCTGTTTCAGGGAGGAGGAGCCTATCTCTCAGATACTGCCCTGGAAGACTTCTTAGAAAAAGAGTTACCAGGTACCTAACTCTTCTTTTTTTTTTTTTTTTTGTTAAAATGAAAAATGTCTATAAACAAAAAGCTGCTAAACGTGAATTACTGCGTTTAGAGGCTTTTACAGGCACTTGGCGTTTCAAATGTCTCTGAACATCCGTCCTGAATGCATTTTTTTTTTGTCTTCCAAAAAATGCTTCTAAACTCAACTGACTAGAAACGAATATAAACGACCCTGTGTGCATGTACTGATAAGATAACATAGAAAAGAGTTCAGGGGCAGCTGAAAAAAATGCCCAACTGCCCCTAAACGTCCGTTTACCAGCAGCAGTGTACATGAGGCCTAAACACACACACTGTTTAATTCACATTCTCCCTTCTCTTTATTTATATGGATAATGGCACTGTATATTTTTTAAATTAACCACTTCCCACAAAACAACGTACCT
Organism: Aquarana catesbeiana; assembly: GCF_042186555.1. Taxonomy (NCBI): domain Eukaryota; kingdom Metazoa; phylum Chordata; class Amphibia; order Anura; family Ranidae; genus Aquarana; species Aquarana catesbeiana. The sequence goes on along the minus strand of NC_133329.1, from coordinate 213,667,265 downwards.
GTATGTCATTTTGAGGAAGTCTTTGTACCGGGGTGATGCCTGCAGATGCAGGCTTCACCCCCCTGTACTGTTTTTTAGAGCTAGCAGTTGACTTTCTGGTGATGACAACCGATGCGGCTCAGCAGCCGCTTGGCCGTTATCACAAGGAGCGGGAACCCGTCTCACCGGGAGACCCGAGCGACCTGCCGACACATCCGCCGGCTGGCCGGAGTCTCGAACTAAGCCAGAATCATCACAATATCACTTCCGGTTTACTCAGCAGCCAACAACGCAGACCAACACTGGCCTCCACTGTGCAGTTTGTTTTGCACAGAGTCAATCCTCAACTTCTGGGGTCCCCCGATGGCACTGATAGCTCCTCCCCGCATCGTATAACCCCCTAAGAGAAGTCTAGTATTCGGCATCCACCCCCCTGCTGTCGTGTCATTGGATTTGATCGACAGCAGCGGGAGCCAATGGCTGCGCTGCTATCAATCCAATCAAGAGCCGGGACCCTGGGCAGAGAGGAAGAGCGCGTTTGTGGCGGGGGAATACAGGGCTCAAGTGAGTAAAACGGGGCTGGGGGGCCGGGCCGTTCAGGAGACAGAAGTTTTTTCACCTTAATGCATAGAATGCATTAACCACTTGCCGACCGCCTAACGTATATATACGTCGGCAGAATGGCACGGGCAGGCAGAATCACGTACCTGTACGTGATCTGCCTCCCGCGGGCGGGGGGTCCGATCGGACCCCCCCCCCCCGGTGCCAGCGGCGGTCGGCATTTGACTGGGAGCGTCGGGAGGCGAGGGGGAGACAATCCGATCGTGGCCCCCCCCTTGCGATCGCTCCCAGCCAATCGGAATCCTCCCCTGCCTGTGTGTAGTTTCACACAGGCAGAGGATGTGATGTCATCTCTCCTCGGCTTGGCAGTTTCCGTCCCAGCGCCGAGGAGAGAAGACATGTAAGTGCACAACACACACACACAGTAGAACATGCCAGGCATACTTTACACCCCCGATCCCCCCCCCGATCGCCCCCCGTTCCCCCCCAAACACCCCCCCCCCGTCACAAACTGACAGCAAGCAGTATTTTTTTTTTTTTTTCTGATTACTGCATGGTGTCAGTTTGTGACAGTTACAGTGTTAGGGCAGTGAGTATTACCCCCCTGTAGGTCTAGGATACCCCCCTAACCCCCCCCCTAATAAAGTTTTAACCCCTTGATCACCCCCTGTCACCAGTGTCACTAAGCGATCATTTTTCTGATCGCTGTATTAGTGTCGCTGGTGACGCTAGTTAGGAACGTAAATATTTAGGTTCGCCGTCAGCGTTTTATAGTGACAGGGACCCCCATATACTATCTAATAAATGTTTTAACCCCTTGATTGCCCCCTAGTTAACCCTTTCACCACTGATCACCGTATAACCGTTACGGGTGATGCTGGTTAGTTCGTTTATTTTTTCTAGTGTCAGGGGACCCGCCGTTTATTACCGAATAAAGGTTTAACCCCTGATCGCCCGGCGGTTATATGCGTCGCCCCAGGCAGCGTCAGATTAGCGCCAGTACCGCTAACACCCACGCACGCAGCATACGCCTCCCTTAGTGGTATAGTATCTGTACGGATCAATATCTGATCCGATCAGATCTATACTAGCGTCCCCAGCAGTTTAGGGTTCCCAAAAACGCAGTGTTAGCGGGATCAGCCCAGATACCCGCTAGCACCTGCGTTCTTCCCCTCCGCCCGGCCCAGCCCAAGTGCAGTATCGATTGATCACTGTCACTTACAAAACACTAAACGCATAACTGCAGCGTTCACAGAGTCAGGCCTGATCCCTGCGATCGCTAACAGTTTTCTTGGTAGCGTTTTGGTGAACTGGCAAGCACCAGCCCCAGGCAGCGTCAGGTTAGCGCCAGTACCGCTAACACCCACGCACGCACCGTACACCTCCCTTAGTGGTATAGTATCTGATCGGATCAATATCTGATCTGATCAGATCTATACTAGCGTCCCCAGCAGTTTAGGGTTCCCACAAACGCAGTGTTAGCGGGATCAGCCCAGATACCTGCTAGCACCTACGTTTTGCCCCTCCGCCCGGCCCAGCCCAGCCCACCCAAGTGCAGTATCGATCGATCACTGTCACTTAAAAAACACTAAACGCATAACTGCAGCGTTCTCAGAGTCAGGCCTGATCCCTGCGATCGCTAACAGTTTTTTTGGTAGCGTTTTGGTGAACTGGCAAGCAACAGCAGCCTAGTACACCCCGGTCGTAGTCAAACCAGCACTGCAGTAACACTTGGTGACGTGGCGAGTCCCATAAGTGCAGTTCAAGCTGGTCAGGTGGCAAGCACAAGTAGTGTCCCGCTGCCACCAAGAAGACAAACACAGGCCCGTCGTGTCCATAGTGCCCTTCCTGCTGCATTCGCCAATCCTAATTGGGAACCCACCGCTTCTGCAGCGCCCGTACTTCCCCCATTCACATCCCCAACCAAATGCAGTCGGCTGCATGAGAGGCATTTTCTTTATGTCCTCCCGAGTACCCCTACCCAGCGAACCCCCCCAAAAAAGATGTTGTGTCTGCAGCAAGCGCGGATATAGGCGTGACACCCGCTATTATTGTCCCTCCTGTCCTGACAATCCTGGTCTTTGCATTGGTGAATGTTTTGAACGCTACCATTCACTAGTTGAGTATTAGCGTAGGGTACAGCATTGCACAGACTAGGCACACTTTCACAGGGTCTCCCAAGATGCCATCGCATTTTGAGAGACCCGAACCTGGAACCGGTTACAGTTATAAAAGTTAGTTACAAAAAAAAGTGTAAAAAAAAAAAAAAAAAAACACAAACAAAAATATAAAAAAAAAAAAAATAGTTGTCGTTTTATTGTTCTCTCTCTCTCTCTATTCTCTCTCTATTGTTCTGCTCTTTTTTACTGTATTCTATTCTGCAATGTTTTATTGTTGTTATGTTTTATCATGCTTGCTTTTCAGATATGCAATTTTTTATACCTTACCGTTTACTGTGCTTTATTTTTAACCATTTTTTTGTCTTCAGGTACGCCATTCACGACTTTGAGTGGTTATACCAGAATGATGCCTGCAGGTTTAGGTATCATCTTGGTATCATTCTTTTCAGCCAGCGATTGGCTTTCATGTAAAAGCAATCCTAGCAGCTAATTAGCCTCTAGACTGCTTTTACAAGCAGTGGGAGGGATTGCCCCCCCCCCCCCCCAACGTCTTCCGTGTTTTTCTCTGGCTCTCCTGTCTCAACAGGGAACCTGAGAATGCAGCCGGTGATTCAGCCAGCTGACCATAGAGCTGATCAGAGACCAGAGTGGCTCCAAACATCTCTATGGCCTAAGAAACCGGAAGCTACGAGCATTTTATGACTTAGATTTAGCCGGATGTAAACAGCGCCATTGGGAAATTGGGAAAGCATTTTATCACACCGATCTTGGTGTGGTCAGATGCTTTGAGGGCAGAGGAGAAATCTAGGGTCTAATAGACCCCAATTTTTGCAAAAAAGAGTACCTGTCACTACCTATTGCTATGATAGGGGATATTTACATTCCCTGAGATAACAATAAAAATGATTTAAAAAAAAAAAAATGAAAGGAACAGTTTAAAAATAAGATAAAAAAATAATAACAATAAAGAAAGAAGAAAAAAAAAAAAAAAAAAAGCACCCCTGTCCCCCCTGCTCTCGCGCTAAGGCGAACGCAAGCGTCGGTCTGGCGTCAAATGTAAACAGCAATTGCACCATGCATGTGAGGTATCACCGCGAACGTCAGATCGAGGGCAGTAATTTTAGCAGTAGACCTCCTCTGTAAATCTAAAGTGGTAACCTTTAAAGGCTTTTAAAAATGTATTTAGTTTGTCGCCACTGCACGTTTGTGCGCAATTTTAAAGCATGTCATGTTTGGTATCCATGTACTCGGCCTAAGATCATCTTTTTTATTTCATCAAACATTTGGGCAATATAGTGTGTTTTAGTGCATTAAAATTTAAAAAAGTGTGTTTTTTCCCCAAAAAATGCGTTTGAAAAATCGCTGCGCAAATACTGTGTGAAAAAAAAAAATGAAACACCCACCATTTTAATCTGTAGGGCATTTGCTTTAAAAAAATATATAATGTTTGGGGGTTCAAAGTAATTTTCTTGCAAAAAAAAATTATTTTTTTATGTAATCAAAAAGTGTCAGAAAGGGCTTTGTCTTCAAGTGGTTAGAAGAGTGGGTGATGTGTGACATAAGCTTCTAGATGTTGTGCATAAAATGCCAGGACAGTTCAAAACCCCCCCCAAATGACCCCATTTTGGAAAGTAGACACCCCAAGCTATTTGCTGAGAGGCATGTCGAGTCCATGGAATATTTTATATTGTGACACAAGTTGCGGGAAAAAGACAATTTTTTATTTTTTTTATTTTTTTTTGCGCAAAGTTGTCACTAAATGATATATTGCTCAAACATGCCATGGGAATATGTGAAATTACACCCCAAAATACATTCTGTTGCTTCTCCTGGGTATGGGGATACCACATGTGTGAGACTTTTTGGGAGCCTAGCCGCGTACGGGACCCCGAAAACCAAGCACCGCCTTCAGGCTTTCTAAGGCCGTAAATTTTTGATTTCACTCTTCACTGCCTATCACAGTCTCGGAGGCCATGGAATGCCCAGGTGGCAAAAAACCCCCCCAAATGACCCCATTTTGGAAAGTAGACACCCCAAGCTATTTGATGAGAGGTATAGTGAGTATTTTGCAGACCTCACTTTTTGTCACAAAGTTTTGAAAATTGAAAAAAGAAAAAAAAAATTTTTTTTTCTCGTCTTTCTTTATTTTCAAAAACAAATGAGAGCTGCAAAATACTCACCATGCCTCTCAGCAAATAGCTTGGGGTGTCTACTTTCCAAAATGGGGTCATTTGGGGGGGGTTTGTGCCACCTGGGCATTCCATGGCCTCCGAAACTGTGATAGGTAGTGAGGAGTAAAATCAAAAATGTACGCCCTTAGAAATCCTGAAGACAGTGATTGGTTTTTGGGGCCCCGTACGCGGCTAGGCTCCCAAAAAGTCCCACACATGTGGTATCCCCGTACTCAGGAGAAGCAGCTAAATGTATTTTGGGGTGCAATTCCACATATGCCCATGGCCTGTGTGAGCAATATATCATTTAGTGACAACTTTGTGCAAAAAAAAAAAAAAAATTTGTCACTTTCCCGCAACTTGTGTCAAAATATAAAACATTCCATGGACTCAACATGCCTCAAAGCAAATAGCTTGGGGTGTCTACTTTCCAAAATGGGGTCATTTGGGGGGGGGGTTTTATGCCATCTGGGCATTTTATGGCCTTCAAAACTGTGATAGGTAGTGAGGAGTAAAATCAAAAATGTACGCCCTTAGAAATCCTGAAGGCAGTGATTGGTTTTCGGGCCCCGTACGCGGCTAGGCTCCCAAAAAGTCCCACACATGTGGTATCCCCATACTCAGGAGAAGCAGCTAAATGTATTTTGGGGTTCAATTCCACATATGCCCATGGCCTGTGTGAGCAATATATCATTTAGTGACAACTTTTTGTAATTTTTTTTTTTTTTTTTTGTCATTATTCAATCACTTGGGACAAAAAAAATGAATATTCAATGGGCTCAACATGCCTCTCAGCAAATTCCTTGGGGTGTCTACTTTCCAAAATGGGGTCATTTGTGGGGGTTTTGTACTGCCCTGCCATTTTAGCACCTCAAGAAACGACATAGGCAGTCATAAATTAAAGGCTGTGTAAATTCCAGAAAATGTACCCTAGTTTGTAGGCGCTATAACTTTTGCGCAAACCAATAAATATACACTTATTGACATTTTTTCTACCAAAGACATGTGGCCGAATACATTTTGGCCTAAATGTATGACTAAAATTGAGTTTATTGGATTTTTTTTAGAACAAAAAGTAGAAAATATCATTTTTTTTCAAAATTTTTGGTCTTTTTCCGTGTATAGTGCAAAAAATAAAAACGGCAGAGGTGATCAAATACCATCAAAAGAAAGCTCTAAATTTCGTTTGGGTACAGCATTGCATGACCGCGCAATTAGCAGTTAAAGCGACGCAGTGCCGAATTGTAAAAAGTGCTCTGGTCAGGAAGGGGGTAAAACCTTCCGGGGCTGAAGTGGTTAAGGTGAAAAAAACATGAGGGGTTTACAACCCATGTAATATACTATATCAGCACAAACCCATATACCAACAAGAATTCTTGAAAGAAACATAATGATGTCCTTGTTAGACAACAAATAGTACTAGTAGACTTGGTATGGGTCTACTAGTGCAGTGGCTCGGCTCTACATGTTACGCGTGTGGACGCTGCTTTAGGCATATATTCTATTAGAATGGAGAGACAACAATAGTGAACAAACAATCTTTAAAAACCTATAACTGATATGCATCAATATATAACAGATATTGATATGACTCATACTGGCTGTTTGGCAGACACACATAAAAAACATTTGTGTGGTCTGCCAAACAGCCAGTATGAGTTATTTCAATATCTGGAATGCATATCATAGTTTACATAGTTGGTGAGGTTGAAAAAAGACACAAGTCCAACCTATGTGTGTCTTTTTATGTCAGTATTGCATTGTATATCCCTGTATACTATGGTTGTTCAGGTGCTTATCTAATAGTTGTTTAAAACTATTGATGCTCCCTGCTGAGACCACCGCCTGTGAAAGGGAATGCCACATCCTTGCTGCTCTTACAGTAAAGAACCCTCTACGCAGTTTAAGGTTAAACCGCTTCTCTTCTAATTTTAGTGAATGGCCGTGTGTCGTTTAAAATCCCCTTTCACGGAAGAGTTTTATCCCTATTGTGGGGTCACCAGTACGGTATTTGTACATTGAAATCATATCCCCTCTCAAGCGTCTCTTCTCCAGAGAGAATAAGTTCAATGCTCGTAACCTTTCCTCATAACTAATATCCTCCAGTCCCTTTATTAGCTTTGTTGCCCTTCTCTGGACTCTCTCCAGTTCCAGCACATCTTTCCTGAGGACTGGTGCCCAGAATTGGACAGCATACTCCAGGTACGGCTGGACCAGAGTCTTGTAGAGTGGTTCTTGTTTTATCTCTGGAGTTATCCCCTTTTTAATGCATGCCAATATTCTGTTTGCTTTGCTTGCAGCAGGTTTGCATTGCATGCCGATGCTGAGCCTATCGTCATGTAAAGCCAAAACGATGCACATTTCTGATCTACCCATACCAAGTCCACTAGTACTATTTGTTGTCTCACAAGGACATCATTATGTTTCTTTCAAGAATTATTGATGGTATATGGGTTTGTGCTGATATAGTATATCAGGCCATTTTATACTTTGCAAAGCCTTTTAATTATCACTGTTTGTTTGTTTTCTGTAACCAATTGTTGATAAAATTGATTATTTTTTTAAATAACTTGCATCTCAGTGCCTATAAAGTCCAGTACCAATCTTTCAATATTTAAAAATGTATGGGATGGCACCTGTGTATTCTTCTTGGTATCCACAGTACTACTCTGTGGTGATACCTTGCCATTTCAAATGTCAGAAATAGGCTTAAGTTGTCAAAGTACTTAGTTTTTTTTTTTTGTTTTTTTTGTTTTTTATATATATATAATCGATCTACAGCTGTCATGTGACGCACTCTTTCCCAGCCCATCTGCAGGGAAACCTCAGTGTGCGTGAGGGGGGGCCCTCTAGTCCTCTCTTGCCAGTCATATGTTAACCACTTGCCGCCCGCCATATAGCAAAATGACGGTGGCAAAGTGGTTCTGTTATCCTGACCGGACGTCATATGACGTGTTTAGCAAAAAATAAAAACCGCAGAGGTGATCAAATACCACCAAAAGAAAGCTCTATTTGTGGGAACAAAATTACAAATTTTGTTTGGGTACAGTGTAGCATGACCGCGCAATTGTCATTTAAACAGCGACAGTGTTGAAAGCTGAAAATTGGCTTGGGCAGGAAGGGGGGAAAGTGCCCTGTATTGAAGTTGTTAAAACAAACTAATATCAATTAGTTTTAAATCATCATACAAATATGTATTTGAACTCAAATCCTTTATTGTTTTTGCGCAAAAATTATGTGGAATATCTAGGGGGAGGTTCTGCCAATCACAGCCTGTTTCACGCTCCTCTGCCTGTGTCTATTGTTTTGTATGTGCTTAGAATTACAGGGAGGTTACACCTCCCTCAAGCAACATGTAATATCCTGCCCCATTGTGTATAGCTGTTTAGTAGGCATGGAGGAGGGAGTAGGCTCTCATTTATCCAGGCTGTATACGCCCACATGTATGACTCTCTCGTCACATGGACTTCACAGATAAGAAAACAGAGGAAATAAACTGCTTAGAAGGAACTGAAAATGGAGTATGCTCAGTATATGTGGCAACAGCTGGTCTTCACAATCTCAGGCTGCAGTGGGGGACACAGAAAAGGAGGGAGGGACAGTGAACAGCAGGATCAACCAGTTATTTTGCAGAATACAGAAAACGAATAAGTGTGTAAACTGTTGTTTCTGCTAACAGAAGCTAGAATCTACTGTAAATACATATGTTGCTACCTCTTGGATTCACGGAAAAGTCAGTGTAAAGACTCGTTCACACCTGCGCCTGTGTGTGATTTGTGTATAAAGCATGTCTGCTGGTATGTGCTGTACACCTGCATTGCAACACGTTGCAGTGTTTGCATTTTTTTTTTTTTTTTCAAACTTTACTGTCAGTTGACAACGGTTCATTCAGCTCTTTGCACAACAGCATGTTGTGATGCTCTGCCATGCATTGTAATACAATGGTCACAAAGAAAGCAATTGTTTTCTGTGTCTCTTTGCAACAAACCTGCATTTAATTTGTGCAGCTCAATAGATCTTGCGTGATCAAGCCCAAAGAGTTAGGCCTCATTCATATGTACTCAGAGGCTCATAGTCCATGAATAGGCTGTGTAGTTATGCAGCTTGAGTCACCAGGTGCTGCGTGCAGGCAGACAGTGTAAGTGTCTAGGGAAGTGGCCGCAGCATGGAACACAGCTGCTTGCCCCAGTTTGACAGATATGCAGGTGAACGTCCCAAATGCAGACAGAGTTTATTTGGGGCTGCTTACCCACACCCACATGCTTGTCAAATTGGGACAAGCAGCTGTGTTTATGACACAGCCGTTGCACCCTCATACACTTACATTGTCTGTCTGCATGCAGCACCAGGTGGTTTAAGCCATATAAACACAAGGCTTATTCACGGACTACAGGGCTCAGCACCCTTTTGGAACAGGCCTTAAGGGGTCCAATTAACGTGTCCCTGAGGTAAAGAGACTTGTTCCATTTTGGGCAACATAACAGAGTATATTACCAGCCCACTTACACCTGCCATTCCTCTGGTATAAGCTTAACTACGATGGTGTTAGAGATTCTACAGGGTGGACAATGTTGTCCTTATGAGGTTAAAGGCATTTGGCCACTTAGGCATGAACACTGCATCCTGGGAAGCTTGTCACATTTTCTCCATACCTGTATGTATTAGTGACAGATGGGACCATTTCCCCAATAGTTGGCCATAGGTTATCCATTACATGACATTTGGTAAAATGATGCACAACCTTTTGTTTCGTGTCCATGCCCTAATATTTGTAGCAGGTTACTTTGAAAGAGTCATAGGTTTAGTCTAAACTCATTAGGACTTCTTAGAAATTGTTGTGTAATCCACACTAGCTACGTGATTCTTGTTTGTCCTTTGACCTTTAGACTTTCATTCCAGAAATACTTTGGAACACATATTGGTTATCCATTCTGTAAACAGTAATGTTTCTAAGTAAATCATTTCCATTTATATGGAATGTTAAATATTCCCTATTACTAAAAAAAAAAAAAAAAAAAAAAATGGTTTCCTGATTTGTACAGAATGATAGTTTTGTTCAAACACAGTGGGCTATTTTTTTGAAAGTTTTATAAAAATGTTTGCATGGCTCATTGCAGACCCCAACTGTCATTTTCTGACAAAGGCTAGAAAATAGAGTGCAGGGTTTTGGGTTCATTCAGTGGCCCAGAATATTATTTTTACAAACCCCTTGATAATCAAGTAATACCAACATAGCATGTAATCTGCACAGTTAACTCCCCTACATTTTAGCTCTACCACCCCATATAATGGTTCTTTCCCCTAAAGTGATTGTAAACCTCTGACATGAAATATGAACAAAGCATATCCTTCTATAGTGTGAGCTTGTTTCCATTCAAAGCCCTAAGACTGCTTTTGCACTGAAAGCACCGGCCGTTAACGCTCATTTTAACAGTGCTTTATCGTTGTTTAAGCAGCCCTTTTCAGCCGCTAGCGGGTGCTTTTAACCCCAGTGCTTTTTTTTTTTTTTTTTCTTCTCTACATCAAACTCATGGACAGTAGGTTACATGGATTTCAATGTCAAAGTTCATACCATTGCAGTGCGTTCCAGTACAGTCAACAAAAGTAGAACATGCTGCAATTTTTTCCTGCAAGGAACTGCACTGAAACGCATTAAAAATGCATCATAAACTCACCAGAATGCGTAAAAAAGTGCAAGCAGAAACGCATCAGTGGTGTGAACTGGCCCCAAGGTAAAATAAAAATCTGGGTGCAGCTCCCCAACCCCCCCCACTATACTTACCTGAGCCTGATCGTGAGCCAGCGCTGTGCATGAGAGCAGCACTTATCTGCTCTCTGCCTCCTCACAGGGCAGATTGATAGCAGTGGGAGCCATTGGCACGAATGCCCTAATAGCAAGCGGCTTGGTATGGAGGCACCCTAGGAAGCGAAGGATCTGAGAGCGCCAGCGGGGGACCCCAGAAGAGGAGGCCCAGGGCTGCTATGCGCAAAACCATTGCACAGAGCAGGCAAGTATAACATTTTTTATTTATTTTTTAATTAAAACAGCCTTTATAATCACTTTAAGGCCTCTTACTCACAGGGCTGTCCAGCTGTAATGCATCTCTCTGTGTTTTAGGCAGCATGTCAGTCTATGGGAGGCTGCTGGGGGGACAGGACTAAATGCTGTACCAAGTGGTACCATTGTTTAGGGCCCTGTGCATTCATGGCTAATGGTCCTGAATGCAGCAGGTCTTATTACTACAAGTGGTTAGATTTGCTGAACTACTAGTGAATATTGTGTTGTGTGTGTATATAGGCAGTATTAGTAGATTAGTAAGAATAAAATTGTGAGGGGTAAAAATTGTGAACCATTTGTAAATTCTGGATTCCTGTCCAATGGCCCCCAAAATGTAGTCTGATCATCCAAACCATAACAGACTACTATAAAAAAGCTATGTTTTGTATTGCCATGCCAACACTGGACAATCATGCTTTTGGTGAAAAACACATGGACCTCTACATACTACACATAATGGTTTAAATTGTAAAATGTTTCAATGTTCAGTAATGTTAACCGATACAACTGTTATTTAAAGAGTTGTCTTTATGATCGTCTAATAATAAATTGCATTTCATTAGCAATTTATGCTGAAACCCAGGAAATGTCAAAGGATTCACAAACTTTTTCTAACAAGCGTAGATGATTAATATACAGAATTTTATTAGGTTTATTATTGCTCAACATGCGCGTTTAATGACTTGGTGGCCGTCACTTAACTGTTTCCTTTGTAATTTTTTGTGCCATTCTACTTAGGAGCACTTAAATGTATCTGAGTATTAATGTCTGAAAGAAGTGGTTGTGCAGATGAGTGAGTTTATTATCTGGGTGGACTGAACTGGAGCCCAAAGCATTTATTTACGTAAAAAAAAAAATGCAAGCTGAGCACTGATCCCTGTTGTACGGGTACATGCTGAGCACTAACAATCAAGGGTGCACACTGACCACCATTGTGAGGGTGCATGATTTTTTTTTTTTGTCTTTTGTGTTTTCTTTTTTCCTTATTGTATTTTACTGTTTAAATGATAAAATGTTTCTCAATTGATGTTAATGCTATTTGCATTAGTCGATTTGTTGTTTTTTATTTTTTTATTAAATTCAGCCAAAACTGAAGGTTAACAGATTCACTCATTGCTAGTGCTTATACAGCATTCAGCAATCTCTCTTCATTGGACTGAAATATGTGTTTTTTTTAACATAAAAGAGCCAGGGTCACCTTGCCAATTCAGGACAAAGTGACAGTATCTGTGTCGCTAGCAGTTGGTTGCTTGACCTGAGCAGTGTCACGGGGGAGGAGGTTTCATATTCCTCCATACCTGGAAGTTGCATATTGTAGATAGCTGCTGAGGAAGGAGCGGTGATATTTGAATTGAACTTGACAGTGTTGAAATTGCTTTACATGAATTGTTTCATTGCATCCTTCTCAATAACAATAATGTGGATATATTAACAAATATTTAAAAGAGAAGTATGGAAATTTTTTATTTTCCATATTTATACTTGCCTAGGTGGCTGCAGAATCAGATCAATGCTGCATCTGCCCCCCCTGCAGCCTCTGTGCTGAGAACTGAGCCACCGAACATTGCCAATGGCTCGGTTCTCTCACCTCCCAGAGCGGAGAGATGCTGCCTGTCAGCATCTCTCCTGCTCTGCTCCTCCATGCTCATTGGAGCGCTGAGCTGTGGAGGGGCGGGGAGCGGCCATCTCAGTGGCTCGCTGAGAGGCTAAGACTGCCATCAGTCCAGGCAGCTGGCGGATCCAGACTTCCTAAGTCGGGATGAAGCGCGGCCTCGATTAATTCCAGTGACGTCAGCGGAGAGCGGACTTCAGACTGCTCTCTGCTGAAAACGGGTCACAGGAGTGCAAAACGGATTGCACTCCTGTGACCCATAGGAGAAACCCAGCCTAAAAAGCTCAGGCTGGACTTCTCCTTTTAAACAGTATTATATTTATAGGAAAGATCCAGCAAGGAAGACCACTACACTTGTAGATTTATGCGAACCGTGTTACAAGTCACATGGGGTTAAGAAAGGGCCAGATCCAGTTTGTTGAGCTGTTAATAAAACTACAACCTTTCTGAAGGATGTTTGATCTTGTGGTACTGGTGGATGAATGTGATTTAAAATACACTGTGTGCACAATTATTAGGCAAGTGAGTATTTTGACCAAATCATAATTTTTATGCATATTGTCCAACTCCAAGCTGTATAAACGTGAATGCTTATTGCATTTAAGTATGGTAGCCTGAAACCTGACCAACACTTAACAAGACACACAGACTGGGCCAAGAAATATCTGAAGACAGATTTTTCAAAGGTTTTATGAACTGATGAGTTTAGAGTAACTCTTGATGGACAAGATGGAGGGGCCTGTGGCTGGATCACTAATGGGCACAGAGCTCTGCTTTGACTCAGGCGCCAGCAATGTGGAGGTGGGGTACTGGTATGGGCTTATTAAAGATTAGCTAGTTTGGACCTTTTTTGAGCTCAAGCTTTGGACTCAAAATCAACTCCCAAACCTAATGCCAGTCTTTAGAAGACACTTTCTTCAAGCAATGGTACAGGAAAAAGTCTGCATCTTTCAAGAAGACCATGGTATTTATGCAGGACAATACTCCATCACATGCATTGAAGTACCGTATCTGTCGGCGTATAACACGCACCTTCATTTTAAGAGGGAAGATTCAGGAAAAAAAAGTATGTTTTAAATAAAGAACTTTGAAGCAAAATAAGCCTCACCAGTGCCCATCAATGCACGCTGCTCAGTGCCCATCAATGCACGCTGCTCAGTGCCCATCCATGCACGCTGCTCAGTGCCCATCCATGCACGCTGCTCAGTGCCCATCCATGCACGCTGCTCAGTGCCCATCCATGCACGCTGCTCAGTGCCCATCCATGCACGCTGCTCAGTGCCCATCCATGCACGCTGCTCAGTGCCCATCCATGCACGCTGCTCAGTGCCCATCCATGCACGCTGCTCAGTGCCCATCTGCAGCCTCATCATTGCCCAACTGCAGCCTCATCATTGCCCAACTGCAGCCTCATCATTGCCCAACTGCAGCCTCATCATTGCCCAACTGCAGCCTCATCATTGCCCAACTGCAGCCTCATCATTGCCCAACTGCAGCCTCATCATTGCCCAACTGCAGCCTCATCATTACCCATCAATGCACCCTGCTCAGTGCCAATATTCAGCCTCATCATTGCCTATCAATGCACCCTGCTCAGTGCCCATCTGCAGTCTCTAAATTGCCCAATAATGCAGACTGTTCACTGCCCATCTGCAGCCTCGCCAGTGTTGGATTGCACAGAGCCGCAATCTCCTGTGTACTCGGTGCTCAGGCACTCAGTCCCACCTCCTGGCCTTGCTTATATGATGGACAGAACAGTGGCCCAATGCGGGGCCAGGAGGCGTGGCTGTGCCTGACTGAGAGCCGGGTACACAGGAGATCGTGGCTCTGTGTAATCCAGCAGCGCTCGCTTCTCCTCTTCCCTCAGACAGCAGGAATCGGCGTATAAAACGCACACACGCGATTTTCCCCCTGATTTTCAGGGGGAGAAAGTGCGTGTTATATGTTGATAAATACGATACTTCACTGCCTGGCTAGCCAGTAAAGGCCTTAGATGAAAGAAGAATGACCTAAACCCTATTGAGAACTTGTGGGCCCTTCTTAAATGGGAGATTTACAGTGAAGGAAAACCGTACCCCTCTCAAGTGTCTGGGAGGCAGTGGTTGCTGCTGCACAAAAAGTTGATTGTCAACAGATCAAGAAACTGACAGACTCCATGAATGGAAGGCTTATGACTGTTATTAAAAAGAAGGGTCTGTATATTGGTCACTAAATGTTTTAATTTTTTTTAAGTGGCAGAAATGTTTATTTATAAATTGCGATACAAGTCATATTTTAATTGAATGTTATTAAAAATTACCTTTCTTTTTCAGTCTGAAGGCGCTGTAATTTTCTATAAATGCAATGCAATGTGGCTACATTGAGAATGTGTACTAACCACTCCCCAGAAACATTTCCTGCTTGTGTGGTTGGCTCACCAACTTTCCCAGAAGTCTGCCTAAGATACAAGTCAGATTTTCAGGCATCCCCTGCAACGTAAATATCATTTTTGGTGAGATTTCCACTAGGGACACGTCTAAAGGGATGCTGGCCCAGCAGCTTTCCTCATTAGTGCTCTTCAGCTGATTATGAAACCACTCCCATTAGAACCACTAAGTATAGAGGCACAGACAAACGCACATGGATTTCTTCAGAATACCAAAAGGTAGGAATATGCAACAAAGGTTGTTATAATCCTTGCAATGTACATGGATCACTCAGAGGGGAATGTTTTTTTTTTATCAACAAAAATGGAGTTGCGCTTTAAATATATTCAGGTTTGAGGTTTATTAACATTTTGGATTGACCAAAAGCACTTTAGTTGTTCAATAATTACATTGATGCTCAAAATTACAACTTGCCTAATTGTGCACACAGTGTAATTCATGTTGGCACTAACTAACAATGAGTTTGTAGTGCCAAATTTCTGTTTATTTTTATAGATTGGAGAAGGGTAGTGTGTGGTTTTTTTTTTTTTTTTTTTTTTTTGCTGCCTGTGTTCCCACTGGGTGGGACCATGGGTGACCATTGTTACTAAGCTAGGAAGTGACGGGAAATCAAAATATCTTAATTGTACAGAATACAGGCAAAGTATTCATAGACCCTAAGGTTATAGGCTCATACCTTTTTTAGGTGATTGGCAAAGCTTTTGACGATACTTACTGGGCACATCGCCTATAACTTTATCCACTTTGTGAACCCTCAGTTTTGTACTAGTGTCCTAAGGTGATGGACCTTTTCTATTTCAGAGAAATAACTTTTACCTTCACTAGTTTATTATTTTTTTTTTTTTCCTTTAAATATTTTATCCCTGGATTCTTCAACCGGCTCATCACTGTCTTCTAAAGGCCACAAATAGAAAAAGTTCACCCGGATTGGTGCACCCTCAATAAACCTTGGGAGCCAGACCCGAACCCCACATTGTGGTGATGGCCTCCAATTTTGCTCTGGGCATTAACTTTGGCAGGTCCAGTCCTGCAACCAGCTTTCAGTATGTCAAATTGCAGCTAACTGGACTAAGGCAGTGAACCAACATGATCTGTTTTTCAGGATTGTGTGTTAACAGGGCAATTGATTGGTTGAACTAGATGGACTTGTGTCTTTTTTTTTTTTTTTTTTTTTTTTTCAACCTAGCTGACTAACTATGCTACAGCAATTACCTTCATCTCTGCTTTTTAATGTGGATGCCCTAGAACATGTCATGAGAATTGAATTGAGCCATGGTGGCCCTTCAGTGACATTTATAGACTCTTCTGGCTAAAAGTCTGGAAAACTGAAGCTGCCTGTAGTGCCTTGCACGTACTCTTATGTATGCCTTTTCATGGAAGATGTCTGTCTAGACCAGTTCATTAAAGATTTCACAGGAGGAAAGGTTTTTCTTCCAAAGTGGAATTTCTTCCATACATTTAGGTCCATATTTATTCTGCTACATATTTTTGGTAAAAAAAAAAAAAAAAAATCACAATAAGTGTACATTGATTGGTTTGCACAAACGTTATAGCGTCCACAAACTATGGGACATTTTTAATTTTGTTTTTATTTAATTTATTTTTACTTGTAATGGCGGCGATCGGCGACTTATAGCTGGACTGCGATGGCGGACATTCTGACACTGACACTTCACTGTATTAGTGTCACTGGTTCCCAAAGACTGTTATCAATGCAATATAGTAATGAGGCACATACAGTAAGAAAACGAGTGACACAGGGACTTCATCTACCTATTGGGTCTGTTCCTCTTCGTGTTCCATGTTGCCCAAACACTACAGTGTGTGCCTCTCCTATCAGATGGCAGTGCTGTAGGCCTTTATACACACTGGCACCTGGGGTCATATGATGTAGAATTCAGGTGTATATTCCTCCCTGGAGGCCACAGGTGCTGCATACAGCTGCCTGTAGAAAGCAATGGCTTCACAGTGGTATTTGCGTAAACTTGCACATTGGTATGGACAGACTGCCCTGGACACAGTCTACATCCAGGGTTGTACATTCTGTATGCATGTGCGTGTTTATGCAAGTACCGTGGGATCCCTGCAAATATCCATTGCTTTCTAAGGGCATATGTACATAGCACATGTAGCTCCCAAGTGAAGACATATGCCTGACTGTTCCATTATATGACCCCAAGTGTATGAAGCCATATTAAGAATGTCCCAGCCCTCCATTTCCTCTTGGGGAAAACGAGTCTTCTACAGGGGATGATATTGAAAGTATCAATAGAGATGAGTTTGGAATATGCCCAAGCTCATCTCAGCCAGAGACCTAAGGCCCACTTTCAAAAGAAAGTGACAGTCCTTTTAGCTGAGCCCAATGGGATTTTAAAAATGACCGTCATGTTGATGATCATTTAGGTTCCTTTTTCCTTTTTATTAAAGAATTGTCCATTGTCAAATGTAGATAATTTAAAAGCAAGTATTAACAGTAGGCCTCATGCACACGTTTTTACAGCTGCTTCTTGGGGCGTCTGATGTTTAACGCCCCTCCTTGTTGGTCTATGTGACCATGCAGACATAGGCTTTTGGCAGCATTTAGTGGCAGAGGCAGGAAAAAAAACACTGCCAGTACATCCAGGAGCAGCAGAGTTTAGGCAGAAAAATGCTTTACGCTACTAAAAGCTCCTGGAAGCTGCTGTATAAGCTAGTGCTTGAGCGTTAATTAATTTCCATGGCCAGAATAAACTATTTATTTTGGCCAATTTAAAGAATTCAAGCCCAAGAGCTTGAGGCCTGTAAGGCCTCATTCACACGAGGCGGACTCCGTTTCCACGGAGCCCGCCTCGGTCCGCCGGCTCAGCGGGAGATCTCTGTTGATCTCCGCTGAGCCGGCGGATGACAGGTCCCTCTCTGCTCACTGAGCGGGGAGGGGCTTGTCAGGCGCCGCTGCTGCCTATGGAGGGATCGGATGAAAACGGACAGCATGTCCGTTTTCATCAGATCTCATCCGATAGCGACGGATCTGGACGTAGGGCCATCTGTCTGCTTTTTGCGGATCGGACCGGGTCGGATGTCATCGGACATGTCTCCGCTAACATGGAGCGCCCGTTCAGGTCCGCCGTCAAAACTGACACGCTCCTAAAAGCTTTTAGGCACTTTTACAAGTGTTTGGTATTTTTTCTGCAAAATTGCTGCTGGCTTCTAGAAGAGTTAAAAAAACAAAAAAAGTCCTGTGTGCATGAGGTCTAATAATATTTAACATATTTTTAGTTAAATTTAGTTAAATTTAGTTAGTTAAATTTTTAGTTAAATGCTTACATTAGCTTGAAAGTGCATCTTCAATGCAAAAAGAAAAAAAAAGAACTTGTCTGATTTGGTAATGCTGTAGAAGCGCATTTTCATAAGCTGACCTGTCTAGTCAGGTTTGAAATACTTGTGTTGCATTCATTTTTCTCTTGTGCATAAACATTAACAGATTTGTTGATCTGCTCTACCAAGCTGGCTTGGATATTTTCCATATTTTGCTGTTGGTTGGAGGTTTTAAGTCCTTTATTTTACAAAAAAATATATAAAAATACTTTCGTTCATGGCATGATTTATTTCAGAAAATGTTATTACTAGTTATGCATTGTGAATCTAAATCCTTTCCACTATCTGTCTTTTTTTTTTTTTTTTTTTGTAGGCTGTTTTAGGGCATGTGCTGGGGTTCGATGCATAGCAGCAACTGGGCCATGCATTTTTACATCGCAAATCGCTTTTCATCTTTTTTTTTTTTTTTAAACTTTATTGAAATGTCACTCTGCTGCAGTGTGGTGTGGTTTGATAAGGTACGGTGTGAAAAATGCAGCATATATTTATGCCCAGTATCACAGCCCACCTCAAAGCAGCATTGTGGCATGAACAGGGCATATAGTAAACAATTGTTCTCTGTGTCCTGGTGTTAAACCTGCATTGATCTGTGCCAATCACCGCAGCTCAGCTAATGTGGTGTAAACAAGCCCTTAGTCTTTTCTGCGGTTATTTCACATACTTTCCAAAGTGTTCCCATTCCAAAACAGGATATCTAAGTCCTTAAGAAGTGCCTTAGCATGTTGTATATGCAGGAGAATAGTGTCAATGATATAACTGCAGGCAGCATGTGCAGAATTGGAGTACGAAAGGTATGAAGGCAGGTAGCATGTTTAGGAGAGAAGTACAGAAAGTATGATGTATTGGGGTTTATTTACTAAAACTGTAGCAGCTCAACAAAAAAAACCTGGAAGCCGAATGGTTTCTATGCAAACGCTAAATTAAACAAGCTGAAGTTAGAGGCCGATTGGCTATCATGCACAGCTGCACCAGATATTGCACTCTCCAATTTTAGCAAATGGACCCCATAGAGTTTTAAGGGGTTAACCTACATGAACTGGATACTGGGGCCAAGAAGTTAAGGAACATGCTTGGGAACTTCCATTTTTCAGGAACAAAATCCCAATCAGGTTGGGCACTGCTCAGCCATTCACGGGTAGCTTTGTATTCCCCTAAAGGTGGAGGGGTGGGCAGATGATGTTTGGGATCTCCATTTCAGCCAGAGGAAGCTTTTTATTCATTAATTAAATACAAATCCTTCTGTGAATGGCTGAGCAGCACTCGGCCTGACTTGATTTCCCTCCCCCCATGAGTGGCATGGGAAATTCCTGCCCTGCTGCTGGAACACAGCACTGTATGAAGCTGATGCTATGTACAGTTTATACAGCACAGACAGCAGGCGCATGTGTTAGCAAAGCAAATAGTTAATTTGGACCTGCTTGGTCTGAAACAACTATTTAAAGTTCACCAAAACCTGGAGTTAGGCTTTTACTTTCATACACTGGTAACTGATGGGTTAATGCGCATACTCCTCTGGGTATTCAGTCTGGCTTAGAACTGTTCGAGGTGTGTGTGGTGAGAGAGACTGCAGAATTGGCAGGATCATCAACTAGAAACCTGTTTAAAGGCTAAGTTCACCTTTTTGTAAAAAAAAAAAAAAAAAATATATATATATATATATATATATATATATATATATATATATATATATATATATATATATATATATATATATATATAAAATCTCATATGCTAAAGGATCCAATGGATAAGAAGTTGGAGTTCCTTTTTAAAAACCATATTTCGTTCGCAGGTTCAGTTGTCCAACCGATGCTGGCAGTGATCGGTGTATCTCAATAAGGACCAGTTTATAGAGGTACTTAAAGGTATTCCTGATCAGCAGGCCCAGGATTTGGCCTGGAATTTCAGAAGCGTTGTGTTTTACAGTAGACCCTATGAAAGATTCTATTCTCCAGGCCTCACGGCTCATGCTAGGGCTGGCACATGTGCGTAGAATCCTATGGTTGAAAAATTGGTCAGCCGAACGCCATGCAAAAAGCTCTTGGCCAGTTTCCCATTTCATTGTGAACGGTTATTTGGAGACGATCTGGATAAGTATATCTAAAGAATTTCTAATGGGAAAAGTTCCCTTTTAACGGTTAAGAAGAAGTTTAAGCATTTTTCTTTTTAAACGTGCTTCTTCCCCAGTGCCAGTGGCATCAGCCTCCAGGCAGTCATGACGGCCTCCAACGTCAGGTTCAAGAGGTAAACCTCAGGGTCAGTCACCGGGCCAAAAAAGACCTGGGGGAAGAAAACCACAAAACAGAATACTAAAACCTCCTTATGAAGGGGCGACTCCGCTCGCTTGAGTGAGGGGAAGGCTTCTACAGTTTTCAAAGGTCTGGCAGGAACAATGTCAAGACAGATGGGTGGCTTCCTCAATTTCTCTAGTTTACAAACTAGAGTTCCGAGAGTTCCCGTCCCCTCGTTTTCTCAGATCAAAAGTTCCCAGAGATCCAGTGAAAAAGTATTTCTAGCTTTGGATCATCTCTTGTCTCAAAGAGTGATATCGATGGTCCCATTGGAAGAGCAGGGTTTGGGGTTTTATTCAAACCTGTTCACGGTTCCAAAACCAAACTGGGATGTCAGACCCATTTTAGATCTCAAAGATCTAAACCGTTTTTTGAATATCCGTTCTTTTCGCATGGAGTAAATCCGATCAGTAGTCTCCATCCTACAAGGGAGAAAACTTCTGGCGTCAATCGACATCATCAAGGATGCTTATCTCCATGTGCCGATTTTCCCCGCTCACCAGAAATGTCTACACTTCGAGGTGGAAAATCTTCATTTCCAGTTTGTAGCTCTGCCTTTCAGTCTAGCTACTGCACCTCGAGTGTTTACAAAGGTCCTTGCTCCTCCTTTTAGCCAGGCTAAGGGCTCAAGGTATAACAAATACTGGCCTACTTAGATGATCTACTCTTGATAGATCAATCGGTAGCTCGCTTAAACCAAACTTTGGGCACCGCAGTCAGCTACCTGGAATACCTGGGTTGGATTCTCAACCTAGAGAAATCCTCCTTAACCACTTGAGCCCCGGACCATTATGCTGCCTAAGGACCAGAGGTCTTTTTCCAATTTGGCACTGCGTCGCTTTAACTGCTAATTGCGCGGTCATGCAATGCTGTACCCAATCAAAATTTGCGTCCTTTTCTTCCCACAAATAGAGCTTTCTTTTGATGGTATTTGATTACCTCTGCAGTTTTTATTTTTTGCGCTATAAACGGAAAAAGACCGAAAATTTTGAAAATAAATGATATTTTCTACTTTTTGTTATAAAAAAAATCCAATAAACTAAATTTTAGTCATACATTTAGGCCAAAATGTATTCGGCCACATGTCTTTGGTAAAAAAAATGTCAATAAGCATATATTTATTGGTTTGCGCAAAAGTTATAGCGTCTACAAACTAGGGTACATTTTCTGTAATTTACACAGCTTTTAGTTTATGACTGCCTATGTCATTTCTTGAGGTGCTAAAATGGCAGGGCAGTACAAAACCCCCCCAAATGACCCCATTTTGGAAAGTAGACACCCCAAGGAAATTGCTGAGAGGCATGTTGAACCCATTGAATATTTATTTTTTTTGTCCCAAGTGATTGAATAATGACAAAAAAAAAAAAAAAAAAAAATATTTACAAAAAGTTGTCACTAAATGATATATTGCTCACACAGGCCATGGGCCTATGTGGAATTGCACCCCAAAATACATTCAGCTGCTTCTCCTGAGTATGGGGATACCACATGTGTGGGACTTTTTGGGAGCTTAGCCGCGTACGGGGCCCCGAAAACCAAGCACCGCCTTCAGGATTTCTAAGGGTGTAAATTTTTGATTTCACTCTTCACTGCCTATCACAGTTTCGGAGGCCATGGAATGCCCAGGTGGCACAAAACCCCCCCAAATGACCCCATTTTGGAAAGTAGATACCCCAAGCTATTTGCTGAGAGGCATGGTGAGTATTTTGCAGCTCTCATTTGTTTTTGAAAATGAAGAAAGACAAGAAAAAACTTTTTTTTTTTTCTTTTTTCAATTTTCAAAACTTTGTGACAAAAAGTGAGGTCTGCAAAATACTCACTATACCTCTCATCAAATAGCTTGGGGTGTCTACTTTCCAAAATGGGGTCATTTGGGGGGGGTTTTGTGCCACCTGGGCTTTCCATGGCCTCCGAAACTGTGATAGGCAGTGAAGAGTGAAATCAAAAATTCACGCCCTTAGAAAGCCTGAAGGCGGTGCTTGGTTTTCGGGGTCCCGTACGCGGCTAGGCTCCCAAAAAGTCTCACACATGTGGTATCCCCGTACTCAGGAGAAGCAGCAGAATGTATTTTGGGGTGTAATTTCACATATTCCCATGGCATGTTTGAGCAATATATCATTTAGTGACAACTTTGTGCAAAAAAAAAAAAAAAATTTGTCTCTTTCCCGCAACTTGTGTCGCAATATAAAATATTCCATAGTCTCGACATGCCTCTCAGCAAATAGCTTGGGGTGTCTACTTTCCAAAATGGGGTCATTTGAGGGGGTTTTGAACTGCCCTGGCATTTTATGCACAACATTTAGAAGCTTATGTCACACATCACCAACTCTTCTAACCACTTGAAGACAGCCCTTTCTGACACTTTTTGTTTACATGAAAAAGTTATTTTTTTTTGCAAAAAAATTACTTTGAACCCCCAAACATTATATATTTTTTTTAAAGCAAATGCCCTACAGATTAAAATGGTGGGTGTTTCATTTTTTTTTTTTCACACAGTATTTGCGCAGCGATTTTTCAAACGCATTTTTTGGGGAAAAAACACACTTTTTTTTAAATTTTAATGCACTAAAACACACTATATTGCCCAAATGTTTGATGAAATAAAAAAGATGATCTTAGGCCGAGTACATGGATACCAAACATGACATGCTTTAAAATTGCGCACAAACGTGCAGTGGCAACAAAATAAATACATTTTTAAAAGCCTTTAAAAGCCTTATAGGTTACCACTTTAGATTTACAGAGGAGGTCTACTGCAAAAATTACTGCCCTCGATCTGACCTTCGCGGCGATACCTCACATGCATGGTGCAATTGCTGTTTACGTTTGACGACAGACCGCCGCTTGCGTTCGCCTTAGCACGAGAGCAGGGGGCGACAGGGGTGCTTTTTTTTTTTTTTTCTTTATTATTTTTTTTGCTTTTTTATCTTATTTTTAAACTGTTCCTTTTCATTTTTTTTTTTTTTTTTTTTTAATCATTTTTATTGTTATCTCGGGGAATGTAAATATCCCCTATGATAGCAATAGGTAGTGACAGGTACTCTTTTTTGAAAAAAATGGGGTCTATTAGACCCTAGATCTCTCCTCTGCCCTCAAAGCATCTGATGACACCAAGATCGGTGTGATTAAAATGCTTCCCCAATTTCCCAATGGCGCTATTTACATCTGGCGAAATCTAAGTCATAAAATGCTCGTAGCTTCCGGTTTCTTAGGCCATAGAGATGTTTGGAGCCACTCTGGTCTCTGATCAGCTCTATGGTCAGCTGGCTGAATCACCGGCTGCATTCTCAGGTTCCCTGTTGAGACAGGAGAGCCAGAGAAAAACACGGAAGACGGTGGGGGGGAGGGGCATTCCCTCCCACGGCTTGTAAAAGCAGTCTAGAGGCTAATGAGCCGCTAGGATTGCTTTTACATGAAAGCCGACCGCTGGCTGAAAAGAATGATACCAAGATGATACCTAAACCTGCAGGCATCATTCTGGTATAACCATTCAAAGTCGTGAATGGCGTACCTGAAGACAAAAAAATGGTTAACAATAAAGCACAGTAAACGGTAAAGTATAAAAAATTGCATACCTGAAAAGCAAACATGATAAAACATAATAACAATAAAACATAAAAACAAAACAATAAAACAAGCAGAATAGAATACAGTAAAAAAGAGCAGAACAAGAGAGAGAGAATAGAGAGAAAGAGAACAATGAAACGACAACTATTTTTTTTTTTTATTTTATATATATTTTTTTTTTTACACTTTTTTTGTAACTAACTTTTATAACGGTAACCGGTTCGGGTCTCTCAAAATGCGATGGCATCTTGGGAGACCCTGTGAAAGTGTGCCTAGTCTGTGCAATGCTGTACCCTACGCTAATACTCAACTAATGAATGGTAGCGTTCAAAACATTCACCAATGCAAAGACCAGGATTGTCAGGACAGGAGGGACAATAATAGCAGGTGTCACGCCTATTTCCGCGCTTGCTGCAGACACAACATCTTTTTTGGGAGTTCGTTGGGTAGGAGTACTCGGGAGGACATAAAGAAAATGCCTCTCATGCAGCCGACTGCATTTGGTTGGGGATGTGAATGGGGGAAGTACGGGCGCTGCAGAAGTGGTGGGTTCCCAATTAGGATTGGCGAATGCAGCAGGAAGGGCACTATGGGCACGACGGGCCTGTGTTTATCTTTTTGGTGGCAGCGGGACACTACTTGTGCTTGCCACCTCACCAGCTTGAACTGCACTTATGGGACTCGCCACGTCACCAAGTGTTACTGCAGTGCTGGTTTGACTACGACCAGGGTGTACTAGGCCGCTGGCGCTTGCCAGTTCAATAAAAAGCTACCAAAAAAACTGTTAGCGATCGCAGGGATCAGGCCTGACTCTGTGAACACTGCAGTTATGCGTTTAGTGTTTTGTAAGTGACAGTGATCGATCGATACTGCACTTGGGTGGGCTGGGCCGGGCGGAGGGGCAAAATGCAGGTGCTAGCAGGTATCTGGGCTGATCCCGCTAACACTGGGAACCCTAAACTGCTGGGGACGCTAGTATAGATCTGATCGGATCAGATATTGATCCGTTCAGATACTATACCACTAAGGGAGGTGTACGGTGCGTGCGTGGGTGTTAGCGGTACTGGCGCTAATCTGACGCTGCTTGGGGCTGGTGCTTGCCAGTTCACCAAAATACTACCAAAAAAACTGTTAGCGATCGCAGGGATCAGGCCTGACTCTGCGAACGCTGCAGTTATGCATTTAGTGTTTTGTAAGTGTCAGTGATCGATCGATACTGCACTTGGGTGGGCTGGGCTGGGCCGGGCGGAGGGGCAAAACGCAGGTGCTAGCAGGTATCTGGGCTGATCCCGCTAACACTGTGTTTTTGGGAACCCTAAACTGCTGGGGACGCTAGTATAGATCTGATCGGATCATATTGATCCGATCAGATACTATACCACTAAGGGAGGCGTATGCTGCGTGCGTGGGTGTTAGCGGTACTGGCGCTAATCTGACGCTGCCTGGGGCGACGCATATCACCGCCGGGCGATCAGGGGGCTAAACCTTTATTCGGTAATAAACGGCGGGTTCCCTGACACTAAAAAAAAATAAACAAACTAACCAGCGTCACCCGTAACACTTATACGGTGATCAGTGGTGAAAGGGTTAACTAGGGGGCAATCAAGGGGTTAAAACATTTATTGGATAGTATATGGGGGTCCCTGTCGCTATAAAACGCTGACGGCGAACCTAAATATTTAGGTCCCTAACTAGCGTCACCAGCGACACTAATACAGTGATCAGAAAAATGATCGCTTATCGACACTGGTGACAGGGGGTGATCAAGGGGTTAAAACTTTATTAGGGGGGGTTAGGGGGGTATCCTAGACCTAAAGGGGGCTAATATTCACTGTCCCAACACTGTAACTGTCACAAACTGACACCAATGCAGTAATCAGAAAAAAAAAAAACTGCTGGTGTCAGTTTGTGACGGGGGGGGGGGGCGATCGGGGGGGGGGGGATCGGGGTGTTTTGTGTGCCTGGCATGTTCTACTGTGTTGTGTAGTGTTGGTGCACTCACAGTGAAGTCTTCTCTCCTCGGCGCTGCAACGGAATACCGAGGCGAGGAGAGATGACATCATTTCCTTTGCTGCTGTTTAGCATACAGCAGCAAAGGAAGTGATCTGATTGGCCGGCGGCGATCGCGAGGGGCGGGCCACGAACGGATGGCCTCCCCCTCACCTCTGATCGCCGCTGGACAAAAGACGACCGCCTCGGGCACCGGGGGGGGTCCGATCGGACCCCCCACCCGCGGAAGGCAAATCACGTATATGTACGTGATTTTGCCTGTCCGTGCCACCTTGCCGACGTAAATCGGCGTGAGGCGGTCGTCAAGTGGTTAAAACCATCAAGGAGATTGCAGTACTTGGGGCTGATCATAGATACAGCTCAGAAGAGGGTGTTTTTGCCCCAGGAAAGGATCAGTTCCATAAAGGAACTGATTCAGTTGGTCAAAACAAAGAAGAATCCTTCTATTCGACTTTGCATGAAATTGTTGGGAAAAATGGTGGCTTCTTTCGAGGCCGTTCCTTATGCGCAGTTTAATTCAAGACTGCAGCAAAACAGCATCCTGTCAACTTGGAACAAGAAGGTCCAAGCTCTGGACTTCCCAGTGCGTTTATCCCCCAGTGTGCATCAGCGCCTCAATTGGTGGTTGATATCCAAGAATCTTCAAAAAGGGAAATCCTTTCTACCAGTTACCTGGAAGGTGGTAACAACAGATGCCAGCCTTCTGGGCTGGGGAGCAGTCCTGGGAGAAGCGTCTGTTCAAGGGAAATGGTCCAAATCAGAGATGACCTTGTCCATCTATATTCTAGAGATTGGGGCAGTGCGCCTGGCCCTGGAGGCCTGGACGTTCAGACTACGGAATTGTCCTGTCAGAATCCAATCCGACAATGCCACAGCGGTGGCCTATATCAATCGCCAAGGGGGCACGAGAAGTCGTGCAGCCCAGAAAGAGGTGAATCATTCTTTCTTGGGCAGAAAACAACATTCCTTGCCTATCAGCAATTTTCATTCCAGGGATAGAGAATTGGCAGGCGGACTACTTAAGTCGTCAACAATTGTTCCCAGGAGAATGGTCCCTTCATCCCGATATCTTTCTGTCAATATGTTGAAAATGGGGAGTTCCGGATGTGGATCTGTTTGCGTCCAGGTTCAGCAACAAGATCGACAACTTTGTGTCATGGACAAGGGATCCGATGACATACGGAACAGATGCCTTGGTTTTCCGTGGGATCCGTTTTCACTGATCTATGTGTTCCCTCCCATTCTGCTGCTTCCGCGTCTTCTTCGCAGGATCAAGCAAGAAGGGAAGGAGGTGATTCTGGTGACCCCAGCATGGCCCAGGAGATCTTGGTTTGCTGAGATCATAAAGATGGCGGTAGGGGACTCTTGGACCCTACCACTGTGGCCAGACCTTCTTTCGCAAGGTTCAGTATTCCATCCTACCTTACAAACGTTAAATTTAACGGTTTGGCTATTGAGACCCACATTCTAAAGGACGGTGGGCTGTCAGCTTAAGTAGTTTCTACTTTGGTTAATGCTAGGAAGCCGGCATTCAGAGTCATATACTATAGAGTCTGGGAGGCATATGTCTCCTGGTGTGAATCCAGGGGTTGGCACCCAGAAAATGTCATAGGTAGGATCCTTGAATTCCTGCAGATGGGATTAGAAATGAAGCTGGCCTTAAGTACCATCAAGGGCCAGGTGTCAGCCTTATCGGTATTTGCTTCACACTCTCTGGTTCATAACTTTATTCAGGGGGTAAAGCGGATTAACCCTGAACCCTTGGGACTTAAATTTAGTCCTGTCGGCTTTACAAAAACGGCCTTTTGAGCCAATTTGAGATATTCCCTTGGTCCTCTTGACGAGGACATATCTTCTGCAAGAAGAGTATCAGAGTTCGCTGCTCTTTCTTGTAAAGAGCCATAATTTGATTATTCATAAGGATAAGGTTGTATTGCGGCCTCATCCTAATTTCCTACTGAAGGTAGTTTTTCATTTAAACCAGGATATTGTTCTGCCTTCTTTTTTTCCAGAACCTCGTTCTGTGGAAGAAAAGTCACTACATTCTCTTGATGTGGTGAGAGTGTCTATGTGAAAGTGACCGCTCAGATTCGTAAAACAGATGTTTTATTTGTGTTGCCAGACGGTCCTAAAAGAGGACAGGCAGTGTCGAAATCTGCTATTTCTAAATGGATTCGTCAAGTGATTGTTCAAGCTTATGGTTTAAAAAGAAAAATTCCTCCTTTTTCATATTAAAGCGCACTCCACCAGGGCTGTTAGCGCTTCTTGAGCAGTGCATCCCCAAGCCTCCATGGCTCATATCTGAAAGGCCGCAACTTGGTCTTCAGTCCATACATTTACCAGATTCTATCAAGTAGATGTAAAAGGTCATGAGGATATCGCCTTTGGGCGCAGTGTACTGCAGGCTGCAGTATAAGTCCTCTAGTCTCTTAGTGCCCTACATTTCTTGTGTCTCCCTCCCTTCAGTTGGCATTGCTATGGGACATCCCACATACAGTACCTGCCCGCGAGATTGTGTTTCCAGTGCGATCCCATCGCACTGCGTCTTGGCGACAGGGTGCTGTACATCTCGCGCTGGCTGCAATAGGAAAAACACATTTTCCTATTGCAGCAAGCGCGAGAAAGAATTCCCCTCCAGGGGCATACCAGACCTTAGCACCGTGCCCCCATGTTGGTGAGGACAAGGGCCTCTTCCCGACAACCCTAGCCGTTGGTTGTCGGGGTCTGCGGGCGGAGGGCTTATCGGAATCCGGGAGCCCCCTTTAATAAGGGGGCCCCCAGATCCCGGCCCCCCACCCTATGTGAATGCGTATGGTGCACATCGTACCCCTACCCATTCACCTGGGGAAAAAAGTGTCAATAAAAAAAACACATACTAGACAGGTTTTTAAAGTAATTTTTATTAGGTAGCTCCGGGGGGTCTCCTTCTGACTTTGGGGGTCTCTTCTGACTTCTCCGCTCTCCCTGGCCTCTTCTCCCGGTGTCCGGTTCTTGTCCAGTTCTTCTCCCGCTCTCCGGCCTCTTCTCCCGGTGTCCGGTTCTTCTCCCGCTCTCCGGCCTCTTCTCCCGGTGTCCGGTTCTTCTCCCGCTCTCCGGCCTCTTCTCCCAGTCTCCGGTTCTTCACCCGCTCTCCGGTTCTACTGCCGGGCTCCTCTGCTGTCTTCTGCTCTTTTGCCATTCTTTTGCTAGCGGTGGCCCGGTCTTCTCCATCGTCTTGTTCCCTCTTCTCTTCTTCCGATGTTGACACGTTGCTCTCTCCCGCTGTAATGTCATGTGCGAGGTGCGCAACGACTTATATAGGCATGGGGCGTGGTCACTGGGTGATGCCATCTGGTGACACCGCCCCTTATGACGCCACCGTCCTGGGGCATGATGGGACTGTGATGTCAAAACGGGCGGGGTCACCGGTTGACTACACCTGGTGACCACCCCCCATGCCTATAGAAGTCGTTGCGCACCTCGCACACGGCATTACAGAGCGAGAGAGCGCCGTGTCATCATTGGAAGAAGAGAAGAAGGAACAAGACAACGGAGAAGACCGGGCCACCTATGCAAAAGAGCAGAAGATAGCGGAGGAGACCGGGAGAAGAACCAGACACCAGGAGAAGAGGCTGGAGAGAGCGGAGAAGTCGGAAGAGACCCCCGGAGCTGCTTAATAAATTACTTTAAAAACCTGTCTAGTGTGTTTGTTTTTTTTTATTGACACTTTTTTTTTCCCCAGCTGAATGGGTAGGGGTACGATGTACCCCATACTCATTCACATAGGGTGGGGGGGCCGGGATCTGGGGGCCCCCTTATTAAAGGGGGCTCCCATATTCCGATATGCCCTTCTCCCCCCGGCCCCCGACAACCAGTGGCCAGGGTTGTTGGGAAGAGGTCCTTGTCCTCATCTACATGGGGACAAGGTACTTTGGGGTGGGGGTGCCGCAGGGCGCCCCCCTTCCCCAAAGCACCCACCTCCCATGTTGAGGGCACGTGGCCTGGTACGGTTCAGGAGGGGGGGCCGCATGCTTGTCCCCACCCCCTTTCTTGACCGGCCGGGCTGCGTGCTTGTATAAGGATCTTATTTTGGATTTTGGGGGGGACCCCCACACTGTGTTTTTTTTCGGCTTAGGGGGTTCCCCTTAAAATCCATACCATACCTAAGGGCCTGGTATGCCTTTGGAGGGGAACCCATGCTGGTTTTTTATTTAAAATTTGGCATGGAGTTCCTCATGATTCATGCCAAACACCTGTCAGTATTGCTTGTCTCTCATCGGGAAAGGAAAAAACACACTTTTCCTTTCCCAATGAGCGAGCCAGCTCGGTGCTGGCTCCCACGACAGGGCTCACAGGTGTAAAATCTCGCCAAGATTGACACAATATCGCGGTCACCTACTGTAGTAACTACTATGGCTCTGTGTCCCATGATGTACGATAAGAAAATAGGATTTTTATAGAGCTTACCTGTAAAATCCTTTTCTTTGAAGTGCATTACGGGACACAGAGGTCCTTCCCTTCTTTGGTATACACGTGTATTGCTTTGCTACAAAACGGAGGTAATCCCAGTAGTGAGAGGGGTTATATAGGGAGTGCACTTTCTGTCTTAGGGCGTGCCAGTGTCCATCACCTGAAGGTGGCCTATAACCCCCATAGTAACTACTATGGCTCTGTGTCCCGTGATGCACTTCAAATAAAATGATTTTGCAGGTAAGCTGTTATAAAAATCCTATTTTTTTCGTCATGCTTGCCTGTAAAGTAGTGGTTAATGATTCTTACTCTGAATGGTCTAAGGTTATCAGTGGTGTACCCCAAGGTTCAGTGCTGGGACCCTTACTCTTTAATATCTTTATAAATGATATTGGATCTGGGATCAAAAGTAACATTTCTGTCTTTGCAGATGACACCAAGCTATGCAGTGGAATAACGTCCTTACAGGATGTCTCCAATTTACAAGCTGACCTCAATGCTCTGTCTAATTGGGCGACTATGTGGCAGATGAGGTTTAATGTTGAGAAATGTAAAGTTATGCACTTGGGGGCTAAGAATATGCATGCATCATACATGCTAGGTGGAGTACAACTGGGGGAATCTGTAGTGGAGAAGGATCTGGGGGTTTTGGTAGATCATAAGCTCAATAATAGCATGCAATGCCAAGCTGCGGTTTCCAAAGTTCTTTCTTGTATTAAGAGAGGTATGGACTCCAGAGAGAGAGATATCATTTTGCCCCTGTTCAAATCATTAGTAAGACCTCATCTGGAATATGCAGTTCAGTTTTGGACACCAGTTCTCAAAAAGGATATCGGGGAACTGGAGAAAGTGCAGAGAAGGGCAACCAAACTGATAAGAGGCATGGGGGAGCTCAGCTATGAGGAAAGATTAGAGGAACTGAATTTGTTCACTCTTGAGAAGAGGAGAATAAGGGGGGATATGATCAACATGTTTAAATATATAAGGGGTCCATATAGTGAACTTGGTGTTGAGTTATTCACTTTACGGTCAACACAGAGGACAAGGGGGCACTCTTTACGACTGGAGGAAAAGAGATTTCATCTCCAAATACGGAAAGGTTTCTTCACAGTAAGAGCTGTGAAAATGTGGAATAGACTCCCTCCAGAGGTGGTTCTGGCCAGCTCAGTAGATTGCTTTAAGAAAGGCCTGGATACTTTCCTAAATGTACATAATATAACTGGGTACTGACATTTATAGGTAAAGTTGATCCAGGGAAAATCCGATTGCCTCTCTGGGATCAGGAAGGAATTTTTTCCCCTGCTGTAGCAAATTGGAGCATGCTCTGCTGGGGTTTTTTGCCTTCCTCTGGATCAACTGTGGGTATAGTATTGGGTATATTGGATTGTACGTTTTGTTTTTTTTTTTTTTTTTATGGTTGGACTGGATGGACTTGTGTCTTTTTTCAACCTAACTATGTAACTATGTAACTATGTAAAATCCTTTTCTTTGAGTACATCATGGGACACATAGATCTCTCCCCTACTTCTTTTTTTTGAGCATTCAGTGCTTGCTACAAAACTGAAGTACCTCCTGTATGCAAGGGGTTATATAGGGGATCACTTCCTGTCTAAAGACCTTTGGTCTACCAGTGTCCATTCACCTGGAGATGGCATATAACCCAGCAGGTAATGAATATTAGCCTGACTCTGTGTCCCATGATGTACTCAAAGAAAAGGATTTTACAGGTAAGTATGATGAAAAAATACAATTTTTTTTTTATTATTCGAGGAGTACATAGCTGTGGGTTGGCAACATTGAGTAGAGTCTAGTGAGCCTTGATTCCTCCTCCATAAGGTTTAAACAGTGAACAGGATATTACATGGTACAGATTGATTGTTTGTTTCATAGATCCGAGATACAGATAGCTAACATTGATATAACCATTATTGAATTCAAAGCAGTGGGTTGTATAACAGACATTTAACAGATTGTCTCAATTAACCCTTTCAGGGAAGGTACTGAGGGAATATTATAGCACCATTCAGAGGGTGAGGGTTATGAGAGAGCCAGGAAATAACAGAAAAGAGAAGGAAAGGGGGGGGAGAAAAAAGAAAGAAGGGAAAAAAGAGGTAAAAGAAGAGCAAATGGTGAGGGGAGAGGAGAGAAAGGGGCGCGAGGGGAGAGGGGGGGGAGGGAGGGGGATCAAGCCACACAGGGACTGATCCCTACAATAATGAGGTAGGGGAGATAAGAGCTGTGAGCTCTATAGCTCAATGGGGGGGGGGTTGGTGACTTGATAGGAAAAGAAATGAGGGGTGGGGGAGGGAACCGGGTTTTCCCCCCTGTCTCCACCCCCCAAGGGGGAAAGTTGAAAGGGCTCAGGGGTTATATTCGCCATATCGCTGAGACAGTTTGAAGTGCGTCCAACAGGCCCATGTGGTCGTAAATTTTTGGATTCGCTCCTGCGATATATGAACCAGCTCCTCCATCTCCTCTATCTTTGTGATCCTACGAAACCACTCACCAATCGTAGGGGTGGACGTGGATCTCCAATGTGTCGGGACGCACAGTCTAGCCGCATTCACCAAGTGCATTGCCAGTGATCTGTAGTATTCCTTTTTAGTTAAGTGGGTGTGATGTAGGAGGTATTGAGCAGGGGAGAATGTTAGGGAGTACGTCGTAATGTGTGTAATAAGCTCGTGTACCTTCTTCCAATATGGTTGGATGAGATCACATTCCCACCATACATGTAACATAGTCCCTTTTGCCTTTCCACACCTCCAACATGTATCTGGGATTGTCGGAGAAAATTTATGTAGTAGCGTCGGGGTCCTGTACCAGCGTGTTAAAATTTTATATCCATTCTCTTGAATGGCTACATTCAGGGAATCCTTATGTGCGTATTCGTAGATACCTGTCCAATCCTCGTCTGTGAAGGTCATCTGTAAGTCCTTTTCCCATTTCGTGCGTGCGGGGTCAGTGGGGCAGATAGCGTCATCTATAAGCTCATTGTATATGTAGGAAATGAGATGTCTCTGCGGAGGAGCTCGGGTACATAAGTCCTCAAATGGGGTTAGAGGTCTTGTCCAAGTCTGTGTTGTGCCCTGGGTGGAGAGGAAGTGTCTAATTTGTCGGTATGTCCAGAAAGGGAAAGAATGTAGTGGGGATAAGCCTACTAGGTTCTCATAAGATCTAGGCGTTTTACCTGTATAAAACTGATATGCTAGTATTCTGTCATGTGGCCATGCTTGGTTAAGAAAGGATAGTGAAAGTCCGGGTGAAAAATCAGGGTTGCTTCTCAGTGGAGTTAATGGGCCCGGGATTGAGGAGATTGACGAGATTTTAATTGACCGTTTGAAGGCACCTAGTGAGGCTGAGATGAGAGGGTGCCCTACTATTTTCTGTGTCCAATGTTTGGGAAGGATCCAGGGTAGGGATTCAAGTGGGATTTGGGAGAATGATTTTTCTAAGGTAACCCAGACCTTTCCTGCTTCGTGTATATTCCAATCTACGAGTCGGGAGAGATGACTTGCTAGAAAATATTTGTGCAACTCTGGCAGCCCGATACCACCTCTGAGTTTTAGACGCGTGAGACGGGTATACTTAATGCGTGGCGGTGAGCCCTTCCAGAGGAACAGTGTGCACATCCTCTTGTATGCTGCGAAAAAAGAGGCCGGAGGGCTAATAGGAAGACATTGGATGATGTGTAGGAACCGTGGCAAGGTTACCATTTTTAAGAGAGCCGCCCGGCCAAACCAAGAGACATTGATTTTTCCCCATTCCTTGAGGTCAAGTTGTGCTTTTTTTAGGACCTTGCTAAAGTTGGCGCTATATAAGTCCATTAGATTGGTAGTTATATTGATACCTAAATAGGGTATAGCCCGTTGGTTCCATTGAAAGGGGAAGGATGTCTGACAGCGTTCAACCTCCCGTGTTGTGAGTGAAATGTTCAGCGCTTGTGATTTTGCATAATTAATCTTTAGATATGACAAGGATCCAAAGTGATCTATATCTTTAAGCAAGTTGGGTATGGAGGTAGTTGGGGCAGTCAGTGAGAGTAAGATATCATCCGCGAAAGCAGAAACTTTATACTCTTTACCTTGAATGTTAACCCCTTTAATATCGGGATTGTCTCTTAATTTGTTAAGGAGGGGTTCCAATGAGAGTATAAATATCAGAGGCGAAAGAGGGCAGCCCTGGCGAGTTCCGTTTCTAATAGGGAAGGCGTTCGACAGGTGGCCATTAACTCTTACTGCTGCGCTAGGAGAAGCGTACAGCGCCGAAATGTGTGCCTGCATGCGCGGGTGAAGGACAATCTTCCTGAGCACCTCATGCATGTAATCCCAGGCCACTCTGTCGAACGCCTTCTCGGCATCTAGTGATAAAAAGAAACCCTGTGTCTCTGTAGTGGTGAGCCAGTGGTGAAGGTTTAATGCCCTGGTGGTGTTGTCCTTGGCCTCACGACCAGGGACAAAGCCCACCTGGTCTAAAGAGATGAGATTCTGTAGGAGAGGGGACATTCTATTGGCTAGAATTTTTGCGTAGATCTTAATATCCACGTTAAGGAGAGAGATAGGCCTGTAGTTTTGTACTTGTGTGGAGTCCTTGCCTTCTTTTGGGATAACTGTGACGTGGGCCTCCAGCAGGCGACCCATAGGCGTTGCGGGGTTGGCCAGGGAATTGAAAGTGGCTAACATCTTTGGAGCTAGAGTCTGAAAAAAACATTTATAATACTGCAGCGTGAAGCCGTCCGGGCCCGGGCTTTTGCCTGTTTTCATCTGCTTGAGGACGTTTTGTAGTTCTTCTGCCGAAAAAGGTTGTTCTAATTCTTCTGCCTGAGATTGTGAGATTGGTTGAGGGCCATATTGGGCCAAGAAGTTTTTGATAGCCTCCTTCCTGAGGTCTCCCTGATCTGGATTTTGATTGGGGGGTTGTAAGTTATAAAGGTTTTTGTAATATTGTTCAAAAGAATGAGCAATATCTTCGTTTTTAGATAGTAGAGTGCCCTATTGGGTCCGGATGTGATGTATTGTGTTGGATGGTCTAGAGGCACGGACTGCTCGGGCCAATAATTTCCCGCATTTATTGCCTTGCTCATAGAAGACTCTCTGATGCAAGACATAGCGGCGTCTAGTGCGTTTTCCCAATTCTTCCAACAGCTTAGAGCGATATTGCATCAGCTCCTGGAGTGTCTGTTGAGAATGAGCGTGTTTGTGCGTGGCCTCTAGTCTTTTGATGTTCGAGATGAGGTCATCTACCGTGCCCTGGTGGATCCGTTTTATTTTTGCAGCTTGGGTCATTAGTTCCCCTCTGATCACACTTTTGTGTGCTTCCCAGACTGTGATAGGAGATATATCCGGGGTAGAATTTTCCCGGAAATACATATTTATGCTGGATTCTAGTTGCGTGGAAAACACCTCATCCTTTAACAGGGACGAGTTCAGTCTCCAGACTTTAGTTTTAGGGATCAAGTCTGGGAAGGTCAAGGAAACCGAGATGGGGTGATGGTCAGATAGGTACATAGGGTCAATTGTGGCATGTGTGAGGAAAGATAAGTCAGATTGGGAGAGGAAAAAGTAGTCCAATCGTGAGTATTTTTGAAAAGGAATGGAGAAGAAGGTGTAGTCCCGAACGGAAGGGAACAACGTGCGCCATGTATCATGCAGTGCCAAACTTTGAAGTTGTAATTTAATCTGGCGAAGGGCCCGGTATGAGATCGTGGAGGTGCCTGAAGAGCTGTCAAGTTCTGGGTTAAGGGGCACGTTAAAGTCTCCTCCCATCAGTAACACTCCCTCCTTGAAGGAGAGTAAGAGATCACTTACTCTCCTGAAGAATGAGACTTGGTGGTCGTTTGGGGCATAGATATTTGCTAGTGTGATTGGTCTAGAAGCATAAGAGCCTTTGAGGAAGACAAATCTCCCCTCAGGATCTATCAGGGAGTCGCAAAGTTTAAAGGGGGCATGCTTAGAAACTAGAATGGACGTACCTTTGGTCTTTGCTAAAGGGTTTGTGGAATGAAAGGCTGTCTGGTAAATGTGGTTAGAGAGTTTTGGGATTGAGTTAGAACGGAAGTGAGTCTCCTGAATGAAGATAAATTGGGCTTTCTGCTGTGAACGCTTTTCGGGAACGTTTAGACCCTTTGCGTTAAGAGAGATACATTTCAGCATTAGAGGCGCTGGGGGGGCCATTGTCAGCTTAGAGTTGTGGAGGCTAGCTTATATATGGATTCAGGGAGACAGAAATTTGCTATCCTACCTAAGAGGAGTCTGACTGCGTCAGGGCGGGTAGGCCAAGGGAGAGGGGGGGTGGTGGAGTAAGAGAGAGGGGAAAGAGAAAGAAAAAGAGAGAGAGAAAAAAAAAAAGGAGGGGGGGGGGGGACCAGAGGGGGGAGGAAAAAGTAAAGGGTAGGGGTGAGACCCCAGAGAAGAGATAGGAAAGAGAAGAAGAGAAAGAATCAGAATCAGAGGGAGTAAGCAGGTGCGGGGTGGTGGGGGGAATACCAGAGGTGGAAATGGAATTACCAATCCACCTGTAGAAAAGAAGGCTGGACTGTCAGCAGACTAGATGCTAGAGCTGCTGCGGGGGGTTGGTGAGAGTGACTGGGTTCCTACTCCTTTGCCTTGTAGAGGACCCAGAGAAGGTAGAAGTCTCGTGGGGAAAAGTGCATACATAAATCTTGGGGAAACAAATCAGGTCAACCTCATTTTTAGCTGTCTTAACATTCTATTAGACATTACCAGTGTAGATTCTAAAGACTGAATAAGTAAAGGGGTCCAAATAAAAAAAAACAGCTAGAAGAAAGAAAAAAATTAAAAAATTTAACGCCCATACAACCGTACTAAACCGACTTGTATAAACATTCTAGTTCGTAACTGCATAACTTCGGAAATATGTTTCCCACAAATGTTGGTATGGTGATCTTGTTAAAAGGGGCAAGCAGGTTCTGAATCTTACGCCCAAACGGCGTATTGAGACCAGGAGCTGCATTAGAAAGTCAAACAAGGGGTTTTTGGTGATGGTCATCCTCCCTCCCTACCCCCCTCCCAGAGACCCCCCTCTAATAGCACTTAACTAGTGTCCAGATTGAGGGGTCCCTTAAAACATAAGGTGTCCGGAGCCCTCAAGGCATGCACTCCGGTATCCCTGGGATAATTTAGAAGAGGGAACAATTGTAGTTCATGGAAATATACCTTACTGGTGACAGAGCCACTGTGTTCGTATCTGTAAGTTGCACAGGGAGAGCCGCCACGATTGTGGATGGGGGTATAGGGGTTTACCCTTTGCAGCCTTGATGACTTCCGGGGAACAAAAAGAGAGCACATATATCAAGTATAACTATATCTTAAAGGCATCTCCCAATTGGGAGAGGGGGGGGGGGGGGCAAGGGACTTGAGTACGGAAGGGAAGGGGGGGGAAGGAGGGGGAAGGGAAGGTGGGAATGAGAGGGGAGGGGAAGTGAGAGAGAGGGGGAGGTAGAGGGGGGGAGGGAAGGGGGGAAGGGGGAGAAAGGGGAAGGCGGGGAAAGGGGGGGGAGAAAGGGGGAGGGGGGGGAGGAGGGCCAGGGTAGGGGGGAGAAGGGGGGGGGAGCAGGAGGGGGGGGCAGGGGGGGGGGAGCGGATGGGGTCTCAGGAATGGGAGGCAACGACCAGTTACGATTGTGGTAAGTCGTCTTCCGATCATCTGAGCGAGGTGTAAGAGTTCGTCTCTCCGGATAGCATGACGTGGATGTTGCTGGAGCTATTGGTCTTGATGTTCTCAGTGCGGGGTTGGTGATGGAGATTGTTGGAGCAAGTTCCATGGTAGAAGAGGTGTATCAAGCTGTTCCTGCGACTCCAGACAGTCTAGGGAACAGTTCCAGCATCCGGGGTATTTGGGAAGTCCAACGGGATGAATATCTTAGACGGGGTGAGTATAAGCCTGTTGTGGGGTGGGTTGAAGCATAGATGATGAGAGAAAAAAAAAAAAAAACTAACAAGATGGGCGTGAAAAGAAAACTAAGACCCTGAACAAAAACGTCATGGGAGAACAAACCCCTATAGGTTGAGGAGGAAGTCCGGGAGCACTCTTCAGGCATCCTGGTGGGGCCTGCGAGGGGTTACCGGCTGATCCAGAGCTTGGAGATCCATGTCGCGACGGGAGGTATGGGCTCCGGGTGAAGGAGGACCCGATCTTCGGCGTCTGGAGCGATGTCTTTGCGCTTTTGGTGAGGGGTTGTGTGATAGCGGCCGCCATGGCTCAGATGGGAAGTGAAATGAGCACCACTCCGGAAGCTCCGTCATGGGTAGATCGAGTTGTTCACAGAAGGCAGGTAAGTCATCAGGTGATCTTAGGAGAGCTGTGCGACCTCTGGCGGTAGCAGACAAGCAGAACGGGAATTTCCAGCGGTATGGAATGTTCCTCGCCCTGAGATGGTCCAGCAGGGGGCGCAAAGCGCGTTTGTTCTGAAGTGTAGTTGGTGATAAGTCTTGAAAAAGCTTAATTTCTACGCCATTATGCTGTACACGGCCTCTTTCTCTGGCTTTTCTTAAAATTTCTTCCTTGAGAGGAAAATTCACTATACAGCATATGACGTCTCTTGGGGGTTCGTTATCCCTGGGAGGTGGTCTGAGGGCCCTGTGTAACCTCTCCATCTCGATCGGGGAGTCTGGTGGCCAGTCTAGGAGGTCATTAAAGATGGCGCAAATAACTTGGGGTAATGAGCCTGCTTCCATGCCCTCGGGGACCCCCCTCACCCGAACGTTATGTCTCCGGCCCCTATTATCAAGGTCCTCGACCTGACGATGGAGATCGTAGAGATATGAAAGTTGGGCATCATAGGTGTGTTGCACTTGCCTGATAGCAGCTGTATGGAGCTGCGTAGTTTGCTCCACGTCTGAAATGCGGGCCGCCACTGCCTGAATGTCCATTTTCAAGTCTAAGATTGCCGCTTTTAAGGTGCCTGTGATGTTGTGGGTGATATCAGACGCTACCTTCTGTAAGTCCGATAGGTTCACTGCAGGGCTGAAGCGGTGGGATCGGGTGTCTCCATCCTCAAGCTGGTAGTCTGAGCTGTGACTAGGGGAAGTAGGGCCTGAGGCGTGTGGTGTCTGTAAGGCCTCGTGGTCTCCTGACCGGAGTGTACGGAATATCTCCGGTATGTTCCGGCTGAGTTGTGTGACCGGGTCTTTCGATGTCCGAGAGGCAGAGACACTCCTATTCGACTTCCCCATCATGGATAGAGGCGATGGTTTCCCGTGAAAAGCTAATTAAGGTCCTCGGGTGGCAGGAGCTCTGTGATCAAGCGGCCATTCCAGGATCCAGCCAAGCCACGCCCCCCTCCATAAGGTTTTTTTTATTGAAAAAAGGGTCCCATGTGAGTTGGGTGCAGTGCGAATTTAATCTCCAGCTATGCCCAGTCTCCTTAAAAATTGCATTAAATTTACCCCTGCCACAACAGAATCACACAGTGAAATTGCATCAGTTTCGCACCCCATCAGTGTGAACCTGGACTTGGAGAAGTTTTCCAGCATGTCCATTCTACAGAAGTGGATCAAGTGATTAACTTCGGCTGAGTGGAAACTGCCAAAAACTTAGACTAGGTTTCCACTATTGCGACCCCCAAAGTCACGTGATTTGCAATGCGATCTTTGATGCGATATAATGCGACCGGTGAGAACCATGTGTGAACAAGCTGCACAGAAGTCAGAACAAAGTAGTGCAAAAAACTTTGGCGTTGCTGCGACTTGAGTCGCACCAATTAGAACAGGGATCATTGAAATACATGGCTTTTGACTTGTCATGCGACTTCACATGTGTCAAGTGGCAACAACTCTCAGTAGTGGAAATGGAGCCTTATTGAACTTCATCTGGTTCCTGCTAAATCAATATACAGCCATTTTACGCTTTCTGCTGCAATGTATACAGATGATAGCGGGTTGCTCCTCCATTCAGTAAATGTTTTAAATTCTTTTCACATGATGCAAGGTGCCTTGGGAATGAAGGAGGTACAGATGAACGTCACCATCTCTCCTCTACCATCTTCCTGTGAAAAGAACGCAAGACACCTACTGAGAAAGGTGCACAGCGAGCGATCCACTATCAGAGGTTTACTTCAGCCTGAAAGTATACATTTCAGTGGCCGACAATCATTGTGAATGAAAGGAAGAGTTGTACAGAACACTGCAGCCTACAAACATGGCAAACACTTCATTAGTGCTAATTTATTTTCAGAGCACTCGTGTCCAGATATTGTTTTTGAGTACAGCTTTAAGAACTCATTTTGCTGCTTTTGAAGCTATTTAACGTTTGGCGGTTTTCATCTGTTGTAGTTTGTATTATCGCAGTTCTCTACTTTTTAAAGTTATACTAAAGTCTTGTTTATTTTTTTGTTTCAAAATAACAAACGTTATACTTGCCTGCTCTGTGCAGAGGTTTTGCACAGAGCAGCCCTGATCCTCCTCTTCTCGGGTCCCTCTTTGGCACTTTTGGCCCATCCCTCCTGTTGAGTGCCCCCACAGCAAGCAGCTTGCTATTGAGGGCATCCGAGCTGAGCCCCCCGCTCCCTGTGTCCATTCAGACACGGAGCCGTGGTGCTCTTTCTCCCTCCTCATTGGCTCACTGACTTTGATTGCAGTATCAGCCAATGAGGAGGGGAGTCCCAGACAGCAGAGTCTTTCGTGAAACGTCGCTGCATCAAGAATGGGGCTGCTACACTCAGAACCCCTTTTTATCTTAAAGCATAGAATACATTGAGATTAAAAACCTGCCTTTACAACCACTTTAAGCTAACATGGAAACTGAGACTAAACCTATGGAAGCTACCATTGCTGACCTACCTTTTTGAAGGTAAATACTTGGGCTTTTGTCCCAATTGTTACATAATTACTTTGTGAGTCACTAACCAAAAGTCAGTTTAAAAAAAGGTAAATCTTAGATTGAATGAGATGAAGGGCTGCCTGAGGGTATCCTTAATTTTCAATTACTGCACCCCAGGAGCCCTGAAAACAGATGTGATCTATCATGCAAACAAACATTCACTTAGGCTGGATTCACACCTATGCAGTTTTAGTGCTTTTTGCAGATTTGCACTATAGTCCATTTAACATGGCTTCCTATGGAACACATTCTGTAGTGCAAATCTGCAAAAAGAACTAAAAATGCATAGGTGTATATCCAGTCTTAGGAAGCCTGAAGTTTGCCTTGATAGATTCTATTAAAAGTCACTTACCAATAGGATTCACAGATGTGTGCATTGAATAGATATGATTCTGATGGTCTTATGTATTTCTGATAGGGATGGTGTAGGCGTGATATCTTGTGATGTGCAAAGTTCATAAAAAAATGCTGAGGTCTTTCCAAGATCAGTGTTTAACCAGTGTACCAGGCTACAAAAAACACATTTTATTAATGCTTCTTTAATCTGACCAGACAGCTACAAATCGATATGGGAAATAACTTGTGGAGTTATCAGATATAGCTCTGGAAGGGTTTTTTTTTTTTTTTTTTTTGGAGTAAATTGGACTACACTTCATAGCCCACGTTCACAACAGATTGTCTTGACTTGCAATTTGACATGTCAAATGCCTGTCTTGTCTATTGGCGGAAACGGCGACGCCGACTTTGTGGCGCCGCACCGATTACCAGAAGTAGTTCCTGCACTACTTTTGTCGACTTTGGGGGCGATTTGAATAGACATCTGGACAGGAACCCGAACGATGTCTCTGAAATCGCTTCCGAAGTTGGACTGACATGTAGATTCGAAATCGTGCGACTCCAGCTCACGATTTCAAACCCACATCAGTGTGAACTTAGGCTCAAGTGTTTTTTTGCTTCATTATGAAATCGAAATTATTTCCTATTACCATCAGCTCCATCTAGTAGCCATAATGGGGTATATTGCTGATTAATGCTATTTTGTATGAATGAATAACATTTGACCTGGAAAGAATATATCCTAATAACATTAATTTCCACAATGACTGTATATGCAGTTTCAAAAGGGTGAATTGCTCTGCACAAATTTTTATAAATGCATCCCTGCCAGTGGGCATGTTGTGTTTGTTTTTTTTTTTTTGTTTTTTTTCTTCCCTAATTAGTATGGTCACTTTTTTAATTTATTTTGTCAATAAATGCATATTTCAGTTTTTTATATTTTAAAATTATTATTATTTATATCAGACTAAAAGACTTCTTTAGTGTTTAATAAA
This sequence comes from Aquarana catesbeiana, assembly GCF_042186555.1. Taxonomy (NCBI): domain Eukaryota; kingdom Metazoa; phylum Chordata; class Amphibia; order Anura; family Ranidae; genus Aquarana; species Aquarana catesbeiana. The sequence goes on along the minus strand of NC_133329.1, from coordinate 213,624,500 downwards.
AAAGAAAAAAAGTTGATTCCATTAGCCTAGAGCACAGGTGTCCAAACTGGCGGTCCTCCAGCTGTTGACAAACTACAAGTCCCATGAGGCATTGCAAGGCTGACAGTTACAAGCATGACTTCCACAGGCAGAGGCATGATGGGACTTGTAGTTCCACAACAGCTGGAGGGCTGCCAGTTTTACACCCCTGACTTAGAGGCACTGTTTTTAGAGGACCTATGTATCATTTTCCCCCTGTTTTATATAATTCAACAATGTATGTTTTCCTTCTGAAGAAAACCTTGGGGAACATTTGCTCCACAGATTATTGTGTTCCCCAAGTTCACTGCATTTTTTTTTTCCTGGAGAGCTTATTACAATTGGAATCACTGCACTATGCTGATTACTGGACTATGAAAGTTCATTTTGCTCTCCTAGTAATTGCAGATTTCTGTCAAGATTTTCCCAATTGGTTACTATGGCAACTGTGTAATAGCTCATCTGAAATGCTGTCACAGTGACTTAAAAGGATTTGAGCCTTTCCAACACATTGCTTTGCCATTTCTACTTTCCCACCCACCAATCTATAGGGTTACTATGACAACTAGGTAATTTTTTTAAGCTTCTTTTCCTATAATATACAGTATGTGTGCACAGTTTGAATTTATAATTTTCAACTGATCTAAGTGGTTTGCTGGGGTTTTGTAGAAACCTGAAAAAATCAGATTCTGTCCACTTAACAAAACAGTTGAATATGGCCAGTGCAAGGTGTGTACCATAGTTGTTTAACCATCCTGAATAAAAACTAGGATGCTGCTCAAAATCTTTAAGTGCAATCATGTAGCTGCTTGTATACCATTTTTCCTTTATGATGGGAGAATAGCTAAATAATTGTGCACAGACCACAATAGTGAAGACCTGGCTAAATTGCCCTGGCAGGGAGGTAGTCTGGAACCTTTTCTCTACACTGAGCCCGCATTCACTCTAGCGCAACACGTGAAAAACATAGGTTGCACTTGTGGTGCTATTTATTGTTAATGGCTTTCTCAATGTGCCAAGCAAGAAGTGTGTTTTTGCATGCATGTGATGCGTGTGACGAATGAGCAAAAACACACAAGCATAAACTTATTGGTTGTAGTGCAGCCTATTGAAATGAATGGGCTGCCCTACACACACACATATGTGAGGACTGGGGCCCTGTAGGCATCAGGGGGTGAATGCTGGGTAAGGGCTCAGTTACAGAGATATGCTCTTAAACACCTTTTTAAATGAAATACAAATGCATATGGAAGAAAAATTAGTGTAATTCAGTGAGCCTGATTTATGCAATTGCAGTGCTTTCACGGACGTTAATACGTATTGCATGCTGCATTTTTTTTCACACCAGAACGTGCTGTAAATGCAACATGGTAATAAAAATTAATGGTGCCAAAAAATGCACCACATTCACACTGTGAGCCCCAAGGATATATGTAGCTAGGCTTTCCCCTTTTTTTGGTATGTTTGTGAGGTATGTGAACTAATACATGCTTAGGGTCATCTGTGTAAGTGAAGAAGCCTCAGTTCAAGCACCAGTCTGTTTCTTAAAGGCATTATAAACCTTCCTACCTGCACCTTGTGTTTTTCACCTCCTTGTGATGCACATTGATCATGTAGCTTCATTGTGTTATTTGTTGCCTGTAGTAGAGTAAATTTTCACATTCCTTTGTCAGCAATTTCGTACTGTTCAAACATCAGACATGCTGCATGGCACTGCACAGGTTAATGCATGACCACTGTCTATAGTAAGACACTCCCTATGAAGAAACTATATATCCCATAATCCCTGGGTTTCTGTCTAGTGTTCTGCAGGTGAAAGCTAATCCGAAATTAGATCTAAAAGATACAAACAGGCAGAGCAATGAAGGGAAGAGATGTATTTTTATCACACTAGCACTCCCATATTTGTGATGTAACTCAGAGAAATTGGGAGGCATGGATTGTACGATGCGTGACCTGAAACAAGAAGTTGCCAGACCCTGCAGCTAGGTGAATGAAGTGTAGAGGAATCGATCAGCCATAAATCTACAAACTGCAACCACATGAGCTTATATAGGACTACTTTAATACCATGTCAATACAGCACAAACATGTGAAAAGTGTACAATGCCTTTACAATCTGAGAGAATATTATAGTGAATTGGTGATGCAGTCATTCCCAGGCAGCTCAGGATGGGTTCATCATAGATGTGAATCACGTCCACACTTGCTTCATTCACAGCAAGCAAACAGGGCATTATTGCAGCCAAGCACAGATCATGATCACTGAAGTAAGTACTGTACTTTCCATAAATGCCAGGCTGTTTTCCTTTACATGTTTACTATTTTTAGACAGTGGGTGTGATACATAAAAATGGGGAGTGATAAGTAGAAATGTTTCCGATAGCAACTAACTTACTTGGCAAGCATGGAAACAATTATAAATTCAATTCTTGAACCACTGTAGCATTAGTAATTTGATGAAATTGGTCACTGGGAATTGACAGGTTTGAGTGATGGATCATTGTAAATGCGGGAACAGGCACAGCAATCCCCTGAACTGACAATGCTTAAAGTGGATCTAAAGGCAGAAGGTTTTTTTATCTTAATGCATTTTTATCTTATGCATTAAGATAAAAGACCTTCTGTGTGCAGCAGCCCTCCATACCTACCTGACCCCGATCTCGATCCAGCAATGTTGTACTAGAGCCTCGGCTGTACGACGACTCTCCCTCATTAGCTGAGACAGCAGTGGGCGGGATTGGCACCCACTGCTGTCAATCAGTGAGCCAATGAGCAGAGAGGGTGCGGACAGGCCATTGCTCCGTGTCCGAATGGACACAGAGCAGCTGCTCATGTGCTCCCATATCAAGCTGCTTGCTGTGGGGGCACTTGGCAGGAAGGAGGGGCCAGGATCGGCGGCGATAGACCTGAGAAGAGGAGGATCGGGGCTGCTCTGTGCAGAACCACTGCACAGAGCTGGTAAGTATGTTTAAAAAAAAAACCAAGATTTTAACCACTTCAATACTGGGCACTTAGACACCTTCCTGCCCAGGCCAATTTTCAGCTTTCAGCGATGTCGCAATTTGAATGACAATTGCGCCATCATACAACACTGTACCCAAACACATTTTTTATCATTTTGTTCCCACAAATAGAGCTTTCTTTTGGTGGTATTTGATCACCTCTGTGGTGTTTATTTTTTGCGCAACAAATAAAAAAAGACCGAAAATTTTGAAAAAAAAAAAAAGTTTTTCTTTGTTTCTGTTAAATTTTTGTAAATAAGTACGTTTTCTTCTTCACTGACGGGCACTGATATGGCTGCACTGACGGGCACTGATATGGCTGCACTGACGGGCACTGATATGGCTGCACTGACGGGCACTGATATGGCTGCACTGACGGGCACTGATATGGCTGCACTGACGGGCACTGATATGGCTGCACTGACGGGCACCGATGAGGCGGCACTGATGACACTGATGGGTGGCATTGCTGGGCATCATTGATATATAATGGTGCCAGTCAGTGCCCATTTGTGGGCTCTCCTATACTCGCGTCTGTCAGATGTGAGTGAGTAAAAGCTGATCAACGGCTTTTCCTATTGACATCGAGATTGGACACGGCTGATCCCGCCGGAGGCTCTTTACCAAGATCAGTGGAGCGGTGTGTCAGACTGACACACTGCTCCACCGATCGCTGCAATGTGGGTCCCCACGGGCGCGCGGCGGCTGTTTATCCTGCTGGACGTCATATGACGCCCAGTCAGGATAACTGAACCACTGCCCGTCCGTCAATCTGCTATAGGCCAGGCGGGAAGTGGTTAAAGGGGTTGTAAACCCTCGTGGGTTTTTTTTTTTTTTTTTTTTTATAACAAACATATCATACTTGCCTCCACTTTGCAGTTCGTTTTGCACAGAGTGGCTCCGGTCGTCATCTTCTGGGGTCCCCCGAAGGCGCTCGTGGCTCCTCCTTGCATCGGTAAACCCCCTAGGAGAAGCGCTCTCCCTGGGGGTTACTTGCAAGCGCACTCCAGTCCAGCATTTGCATCCATAGACAGAATGCCGGACTCAGGCTCCGCCCCTGGCGCCCGTGTCATTGGATTTGATTGACAGCAGCGGGAGCCAATGGCTGCGCTGCTATCAATCTATCCAATCAAGAGCCAAGAACCCTGGTCAGAGAAGGTGAGAGCGTGTCTGCCTAGGGAATGAATGGGCTCAGGTGAGTAAAACGGGGGGGCGGTCACTGTCAGAAGTTTTTTCACCTTCATGCATAGGATGCATGATTAAGTTGAAAAAACAAGAGGGTTTACAACCCATTTAATGTGGCTTTCCCTGGGTGTTTACCTTAATGCATCCCCCGTATTAAGGTTAAAAACGTTGCAATATTTCCCTCCCCCTCCTCCCTAAACACTTACCTGAGCCTGTCAGCAATCCAGCTCTGTCAGGTCCTCTCTTTTTCACAGGGACTAGGGCAGCAGTGGGAGCCATTGGCTCCTGCTTCTGTCAGACAAATCCTGTGAACGAAGGGCTGTTTGTGTTAGCGGACCTTCAGCTGTTGCAGAACTACAAGTCCCATGAGGCATAGCAGGATTCTGACAGCCACAAGCATGACACCGAGAGGCAGAGGCATGACGGGACTTGTAGTTTTGCAACAGCTGGAGATCCACTAATTGCATATCCTTGCCTTACAGTATAAATCCAAACAAATTTTGTTTTTCTTCTTCCTTTTTTTATTTTAATTTGTTAGCTTTGGGTAACTCTTGCAGCTAGGGGGTTGTAAAAGCATGTGGCTGAGCCTACCGAGGATTGGACCCATTTAGTGGGGAAATCGTTACAACCCATATACACCATCGTGCTGTGGTAACGTGCATGTTGGTGTGATGCAGTGCCATTCATTCTGCATGGTAGGGCTGAAATAACGAATCGATTAATTGGCAACTAATCAATTATGAAAATAGCTGTCAACTATTTTCATAATCAATTAGTTGGCCTGCATACAGAATGCATTATTTGTTTATATTTTAGGAAATAAAGTGAAGCACACATACAGCTCAGTACACCGTCCATACATGTCAGTAAGTGCCTGAGAACTTGTGAAAGTGTGAGAAGCAATGACTCATGGGACATGGGACATGTAGTCCTGGGCAGGAAGTGAGTGGTTCTAAAGGCAGAAGTTTTTTTTTTTTTTTTTTCTTTTTTTTTTACCTTGCTATAGGGGCACTCTATACTGTACTTTGCAGCTTGCTATTGGGGCACTCTGAAGGCAGGAGGAGCCAGAAGTGTCAGTGGGGGACCCCAGAAGAGAAGAATCAGGGCTGCACTGTGCAAAAACTATTACACAGAGCAGGTAAGTATGACAAGTTTGTTTAAAAAAAAAAAAAAAATCACTTTAAAGACTGTGCAGGGAAGATCAGCATCTGAACCAAGAGAAGGTGGAGGCTGATGGGTAATGGAAGGCATTATAATTACATTTAAAGTGGATGTAAACCCAATGTCATCCTTTCTAAACTACTGCCATAGGGGTTATCTATAAGGATATACATGCCTCCTGCATGTATCTTTACCTGTCAAATGTCTCCCCTCTGTCTGTTATTAGACCTAAAAAACTGCATATTCTGTGGGTGGGTCTGTTGTCTGGAGCTTGGTGGGTGGAGTCGTGATGTCAGACTCCCCGCCCACCTCTACACTCCCCTTGTCAATATGCATTTTCTCCTGTGTATTTCTTACACTGAACTTCTGCTATGATCTCTAACATCCAGTGAAAAGACAGGAAAGTAACCACATGACTTCAGCATGCCAAATCATGCTGAGGTGTGGAACAGCCAATCCTTGCAGAGCTACTGAAGAAAGGAGTGGGTGGGAATTAAAAAATAATTCATGTCAGCAGGAGGCGGAGCCTAGCGGAGCAGACATGCATTGTTAGAGCTCCACACCGCTGAGGAGAGAAGAGAAGGACAAAGCGGAGCCTGCAGGCTCAAAAGGTATCCATTTGAACCTTTTTGCCCCAGGGAACAAACTGTGAAAGTTTGGGCAGGAAATATGGTACTGGGAGGAAACCGTGGCAGAAATAAAAATCACCTCACAAAGAGCTCACAGGCACTCACTGCAGCTGAAGCAGCTCCAGTCACCTCACAAGATACAGCATCAGGGCGCTCTCACAGACAGAAAATGTCACAGCAAGACTCTCCATTTGAGTCAGATACAGAACAAATCCTCTCACAAACTTTTCCACAAGCCTCCTCAGTATCCCCAGAAATATTATTACAATTTGAAAAGATGCTTCATAAGGCTTTAAAACAAACCTCAGACCAAATAACAAAAAGCCTAACCAAAGAAATAAGAGAGCTGGGAAACCGCACCGCAGCCTTAGAAATAAAAATGGATGAAATTGAAATTACAACCCAAGAAAATATAACAGAATTGGAACAATTAAAAAAAGAGAATTTAATACTTCAAACTAAGCTTGAAGATTACGAAAATAGAGCCAGACGTTCAAACTTGCGCATAAGGGGAATACCTGAAACTGTGACAGACCTGCAATCTACTATTACTGCTCTATTACAAGAACTAAAGCCAGATATCCCTATTGAAGGTTTAGAACTGGACAGAGTACACAGAGCCCTCACAGCCAAAAAGAAAGATGGACCCCCACGTGATATAATCACAAAATTTCATTATTACAGAACGAAAGAACAAATACTAATTGCTGCAAGAGAAAAAAAGGAACTTAATTTTCAAGGACACAATTATCAAATTTTTGCTGACCTATCCCAACTTACTATTACTAAAAGACGATCCATGAAACCCCAACTAATGGAACTGCAACACCACAACATTATGTATCAATGGGGCTTCCCCTTTTCAGTCAGATTTAACTACCAAAGTACAATTTACAGAAGCAGATCAGCAGATGAACTACAACAAACCCTTTTAAAATTAAATCTGACAGAACCCACAAGCAGCAACACCCCCACACGCAGAAGAATGGCATCATCTTCACCTTCAGGCAGCACCCAGAAAATTCCAGAACAAAATGGCATCATTCTCACAAAAGAGGCCGTTATGCCACATCATCCATGGACCAAGAAGATTCAATGGACTGACATCCTAATTCCTGATATCTCTTCATTTATTATACTAAGAGATGGTTCTCTATAAAAAACCTGTATTTATAACTGAATGTAACTGCATTCTGATAGTCACACACTGTGTGGGATCATGTTACATTCCAGTTATATTTCTTATTACTTCTGATTCATATAGCCTTAGAATATATAAGTGAAATAAGGAAATTCTTGTTCAGTTATATATTATCAGGTAATAACAATAGATTTATTACTTTTTAGGACAAATATGTTCAATAATCCAGAAGTAATGGAAGCTTTTTCTTTCTTTTCTTAAAACAAATATATTATTACCTAACTAGTTCCTAGAATTATGTTTTTGTTTATTCTAATCTGAAGCAATACAACCTCAATTTTATGAGTTAACATATCTAAACAGTTGCATATGAATAAAATATGTAATTGTTTACTCTAAAAGGGTTAAAATCCCAAAATAATTCAAACTATCTTCATCAATACCAAAGTTATTAACAGTACCTTTCTAACTGAATTATTTAGCCTAGGGCAAGACTAACCATATACAACCACCCTGGAATAAATAATTTCAACAAAAACTATATTCTGCACTCCAATTAATGAAACATCATTTTGATGTCTTTTGACATAGCACTTCTCTCCTGTAAGCGGAAGATCCATGTACCCCCATTAGCCCTCCTCATTCTCCCAACCATATTATGTGGGAGTGTGACGAAGGCACTTATTCGCCTGAGAGAGATATTTATTCTCTTTCACGGGTAAATTGTGATTACTTGAAAAAAATAATTTATACAATGTATCATCTAATCTCATATGTTTTTTGTTTACTCTTTACTCTAGAATTCACTGGTTTCTTTTCTATCTATTCATCTCTTCAGTCCACACAGGTTGATCTGCGCAGTCAGCTCTGCATAACAAAAAGTAAGTCAAAACTATTTGATCTATTGCCATGGCACCACTGAATATACTTTCCCTGAATGTTCAGGGAATAAATGTCCCTCAAAAAAGGACCAAAGCCTTCCGTACTTTCCATAACAAGAAGGCTCACATAGTATGCCTCCAAGAAACACACTTCACCAAAGATTCTACTCCAAAATATATTTCTCCTTTTTATCAACAAATTTACACGGCTTCTGTCTGTACCAAGCAAAGGGGAACTCTAATTGCATTTCACCGATCCACACCATTCACCTTATCAGAAATTAAAGACCCAGAAGGTAGATACCTGATACTCATGGGTTATATAATGGATACAGCAATCACTGTGATTTCCTACTACGCTCCTAACAAACAACCTACACCATTCCTCTCACATATATTACAAGTGATTAATACACACAAAATAGGAACAGTGATAATGTGTGGGGATTCGAACCAGGTCCTCCTCCCATTTCTAGATAAATCACCTTTTACACCATCCAAAATAACCTCTAGATTACCTTTTTCTCAACTTCTTTTCAAATACAATCTGGTAGATTCATGGAGAGAAAGTAACCCAATGAAAAAGAAATTCACTTATTTCTCGCACCCTCATCAAACCTTCACTAGAATAGATCATATTTTTCTAACAATAGGAATGATACCAGAAATTATTGCATCAGATATAATTCCGATTCCGTGGTCTGACCATAATGCAGTATACACTACTATAGCCTCAGCCATACCAAAAGCGCATGACCCAACGTGGTACTTACCGGACATAATGCTCAAACACCCACTACATCAGATGGCCATTGAACAAGCTTTAAAGGAATACATATCAATTAATAATACAACAGACATCTCCCCAATAACACTGTGGGAAGCTCATAAGCCTGTCTTGCGTGGTACAATACAAAGACAAATGGCATTATTTAAACGGGAACGCAAAAATCTAGCAAAAAAACTAGAACTCAATTTTAATGCAGCCTACATATCATTTCAAGATAATCCATCTCAGAGTACAAAATCTCATCTGGAAAAATCTAGATTGGAATACGATCTATTTCTCACTGAGTCAGTTGATAAATCCCTCAAACGCTCCAAACACAATTTCTACATGAATACAAACAAACCAGGTACATATTTGGCTCGGGCATTAAATTCAACTAACAAATCTTTCAAACCAATACGTTTGAAATTATCAAAAAATGTTTACACTTGTAATCCAGTTAAAATAGTCCATAAATTTCACTCACATCTCGCAACTTTATACAAGACAAACAATGAATTTAATCCTACAGAGGCTGAATCCTTCTTCTCAAAAATAACCTTACCTGAGTTATCTCAGAATGAAAAAAGCAGTTTGGATGAGCCTATAACTATAGATGAAGTTGCTAACGCCATAAAAGACCTAAAACTTAACAAAAGACCAGGCCCAGATGGCTACTCGGCTTTATACTATAAAACATTCTCAGAAATACTCTCTCCCATTCTCACTGAAACTTTTAACAAACTTCTAGATGGACATTCTTTTCGGCAAGAAACACTAATGGCAATTGTTTGTATGATCCCAAAACCCCGTTCTGATGATACTTCCTGTGTGAATTATCGGCCTATGTCTCTGTTAAACCTCGATATTAAATTATTAGCAAAAATAATAGCAAAACGCCTCAATGGCATTATAGGAAAATTAATATATAGAGATCAAGTAGGCTTCATGCCAAATAGACAGGCAGGCGATAATATACGCAGGGCAGTGTTATTGGCACTTATTGCTAAAAAACGGAAAATCCCTTTATGTTTTCTATCTCTCGATATTAAGAGGGCATTTGACACAGTATCCTGGCAATATATGCAATATTCATTACAAAAATGGGGTTTTGGACCCCACTTTTTAACATGGATCAAAGCATTATATAATAAACCCAAAGCCTATATAAAATATGCTGGATACAAATCTGAAGCCTTTAATATCGAAAGAGGTACCCGACAGGGTTGCCCATTATCTCCCTTATTATTTGCCCTTATACTCGAACCCATGGCCCAATACATCAGAACAAACCAAACTATAACTGGCATTGAAGTAGGAGGTATTACACACAAATTATGTATATTTGCAGACGATATATTACTTTTTCTATCATCACCACAGGTCTCTGGTCCTAACTTAATACCAGCTCTTGATGGATTTGCAGCCCTATCCGGCCTTATGATTAATCCTAAGAAATGCCTAGTGCTTAATATTTCACTCACAAACATGGAATTGATCCCGGCTAGGGCTGCACTCCCATTCACATGGGCAGAAAAATCAATCCCATATCTTGGAATTCATTTAACAGCATCTCATTCTGACTTATTCTCAACCAATTTTCTTTCTCGAACATCACGGGACACAGAGCCACAGTAATTACTGATGGGTTATATAGGTATCACTGGTGATTGGACACTGGCACACCCTATCAGGAAGTTCAACCCCCTATATAATCCCTCCCCCTTGCAGGGATACCTCAGTTTTTACGCCAGTGTCTTAGGTGATGGACGTGTAAAGATGTCCTGTGCTGAGCTCCAAAGGAAATATCCTAAGATCCTATACTGGGGCAAGCCAGGCGAACCGGATCCATTCAAAGTGTCTTTTCATGGCCGAATTGAATGGTACCCGGGCCTCGTGTCCGAAGAAACGAGGTTTTACCCGTAATGCTTCTCTTTTTAGAGAGCTGGACCCCGCAGATCAGAAAATGGCTTTAAACTTCCTAATTTCTGGCGAGGTGCTTTACGGTCCCAGAACTGTTGGATCCCCCTACTGATGGGGGCCCCAGTCTCTGACGGTTTTTTCAAACGGAGCCCTCATCCTAGTTTTTTACCGAAGGTGGTTTCTGATTTTCATTTAAACCAAGACATTGTTCTACCTTCCTTTTTTCCAGATCCCTGTTCTCCGGAAGAGAGATCTCTACATTCGTTGGATGTAGTAAGAGCAGTTAAGGCCTATCTAGGGGCAACTACTCAGATCCGCAAGACGGATGTTTTGTTTGTGCTGCCAGAGGGTCCCAATAGAGGACAGGCAGCGTCAAAAGCTACCATTTCTAAATGGATTCGACAGTTGATCATTCAAGCTTACGGTTTGAAACAGAAGATTCCTCCGTTTCAGATCAGGGCACATTCCACAAGGGCTATTGGTGCTTCTTGGGCAGTGCATCACCGGGCCTCTATGGCTCAAATCTGCAAGGCCGCAACCTGGTCTTCAGTTCATACATTCACCAGATTCTATCAGGTGGATGTGAGAAGGCATGAGGATATCGCCTTTGGGCGTAGTGTGCTGCAGGCAGCGGTATAGGGTCCTCAGGTCTGATTGCACCCTACTTGGTCGTGGTTCCCCCCCCTCAGGTAGCATTGCTCTGGGACATCCCATCAGTAATTACTGTGGCTCTGTGTCCCGTGATGTTCGAGAAAGAAAATAGGATTTTTTAAAACAGCTTACCTGTAAAATCCTTTTCTTTCGAAGGACATCACGGGACACAGAGGTCCCGCCCCTCTTCTAATACACTATATTGCTTAGCTACAAAACTGAGGTATCCCTGCAAGGGGGAGGGATTATATAGGGGGTTGAACTTCCTGATAGGGTGTGCCAGTGTCCAATCACCAGTGATACCTATATAACCCATCAGTAATTACTGTGGCTCTGTGTCCCGTGATATCCTTCGAAAGAAAAGGATTTTACAGGTAAGCTGTTTTAAAAAATCCTATTATCCTCCTGTATTAAGACAGATCACAAATCTAATAAAACAATGGTCGCAACTTCCTTTATCCTGGATAGGGAAGATTAATGCAATCAAAATGACTATTCTACCCAAATTGCTTTATCTATTCAGAGTCCTCCCTATTCCAATTCCTTCCTATTTTTTGAGAATAGTACAAAAAAGAGCAACTTCGTTTATATGGGGCTCTTCTAAACCACGTATACCTATACACATACTACATCCTCCCAAAAATAAAGGAGGCCTGGGATACCCTAATTTTACTAACTACTACAGAGCAGCACATTTGGCCAGTCTGTCCAAATACCATGCAAAACAGGAAATCCCATTATGGGTATTTATAGAGGCTTCAGAAAATGACCCTCTATTAATATCAAATTTATTATGGCTTGATCCTAAAGATCGCTTTAAAATTCATAATCCCATAACTAAACACTTCTTCTTATCTCTCTGGGATAAACTAAAAACCAAATATCAGTTACAATCTCCACACAATCCTCTCCTTTCTTTTATCAGAAATCCGGCCTTTTATCCGGCATGGATCTACCCAAATTCTTTTAAAGCTTGGACAACATCAGGCATTCAGACACTAAATGACTTCATAGCATCTAAATCATTCCTTTCATTCCCATCGCTTAGAGAAAAATATGATCTACCAAACTCTGAGATATTTAGATATCTCCAAATCAAAAATTTCTATACACCATTCCTAAAGGGGGATACACCATTATCCCAATTATCCATTTTTGAATCAATCTGTACAAAAGATCCATTTGCTAAAGGTACAATTTCATCACTTTATAATCAATTATATGGAGTAGCAAATCTTAATAGACCCTCTTACGTTCAGAGGTGGGAGGAGGACCTGGGACGAACTTTAGAAGACACGGACTGGTCTAACATATGGCTCACATCTAAGACATCTTCACCCAACATCTTAGCACTGGAGACAAATTATAAAGTCCTAACTCGCTGGTACCTTGTACCCGCTAGAGTGGCAAAATATTCACCTAATACCTCAGCTCTTTGTTTTCGAGGATGCCCAGAAATAGGCACACATTTACACATATGATGGACGTGCCCAGTAATCCAAACCTTCTGGAAGGAAGTCTTCGTGATTGCATCTAAAATATTTAAAAAAATAATACAACCAGATCCATATTTAACTTTACTTAATCTAAAACCGGAATGGTTAACACTCTCTCAATTCAAACTTATGATCCAACTAATAACGGCTGCAAAACAAACAGTGGCCAAGGCATGGAAATCTCCTACATTGGTACTAGCAGAAACAATTCACAGAATGAATAATACAATGTCCCATGCTAAGATGGTAGCCATCGATCAAAATCAAATTCCAAAATTTGAAAAACTTTGGCATCCTTGGATAAAACAACAGTTCCTGTCAAACTTCAATGACTCTGTCCTGTTGCCATGGTAACAGATTAAATGACTTACAGAGACACCCATTCTAAGGCTTCAAAGAGAACTAAAAAGAATAATAAACTGATGAGCGGGACAACCTTGTGGACCATACCTCTACCTTTCAACCCTTTTTCTTCTTTCTCTTTCCTTTTCTCCACCTTACGATTAAAGCTCATTATCAGAATTTATTTGACCTATATACACTCTACTTGTAAACAATATGTATAGTAGGTATAAATCATTTAAATACCTACAAAAGTAACTAAGGAAATGATATATATCTTTAATTTAGGTTTATGTGAACCCAATGTTTAATATTTGAAATTTCATGATATTTACCTATATAAACCCTACTGTAAAACAATGAGCTTACTTTATAGATCCTTGTAAACTTACTTTATGTATCTTTATAACATTGTATACTCAATAAACTTCTTTTGACAAGGAAAAAATAATTCATGTCTTAGGCTAGTGCACGAGATATGTAAATCACCTGTCACTCACATCAAGGGGGAGGATTTGACAAACTTTTTCTCTGTCAAGTTTTATCTCACTGAACAATAGAAGAGGATTGCTCGCAGCTGGATTAACTCTTTGTGGCAAGACTGGGCTCAAATGATAGGAAATCTTATACTCTACATTATGACATAAAAAAAAAAAAATATATGGTTTACATCCACTTTAAAGTAAACTTTTACCAGTGTGCATTATATTTGTGACAGACCTAGCCGGGAGAGAGACTTTTGGAGGGGACTGTATGCTAGCCTCTTGCTGATCGATCGGGGGCCCTTGCATTTGGGGGAACGGTGCTCTTTGTGAGCTGTATGCCTGGGGACCCTGGATTTGCCATATTGGAATAGTGGCTGATTCATAATGCTGGGACAGATACTGTTAGGAGATGCTGATGTAAATTCCAACACCTGTCTGTCTATTGTCTGCTGAAAATGTGTATTGTAAATAAGTCTACTATGGGATCTAAGAGTCATTAGATCCCCATTGTTATTTGTGTTAATTGACTCTGCTATTGTGTGAAGAAGAGTCTATGTTGATTGTGCTAATGTTGATTGGATTTTCTGAACTACAAGACGGCCAGTCTGGCCTAACTGTCATGTCTGAGTCATCTTGGCTGTCTAAAGGGATTAGTTAATTAGCTCATGTTAATTAGGTTAATTAGGTTACAGCTGTATTGTTAGAGTAATATGAGCAGGAGGTCTGCACCTACACTTTGAGTGTATAAAAGCCTGTATTTTGTCAATAAAGAGAGATTCCTGTTTGAACTTACATACAGCCTGCCTGGTGTTTGTTCTGAGCTATCACAACTGGACTAGAATGGCACAGAGCTGTGGTTCTAGTCCCGGACCATTGGATGACCGAACCATCAGACATTGCAATCTGAGTCAATAGCTGCAGAGGAGTGTCGGAAGAGTGAAACCGAGCGAGCAAGGGGCTCGTTACATTGTTTAAAATGATCATATCCATGAAAAAAAGTCTCTGCCTTTATTACTTTAAGACCCCTTTCACACTGGAGCGTTTTGCAGGCGCTATAGCGTTAAAAATAGAGCCTGCAAAGCGCCCCAAAACAGCTGCTCCATTCACTCGGGCTTTCACACTGGAGTGGTGCGCTGGCAGGACATCAGAAAAAGTCCTGCCAGCAGCTTCTTTGGAGCGGTGAAGGAGCGGTAAACTCGCCGCTGCTTCCCATTGAAATCAGTGGGGCAGTGCTGCGATGCCGCCCTGGCGACGTTTTGCGGGCAGATTTAACCCCTTTTTGGCCACTAGCGGGGGTTAAAACCGCCCGCTAGTGGCTGAATAGCGCCGCTAAAATGACAGTAAAGTGCCGCTAAAGATGGCACCGCTTTACCGCTGATGCCTGGGTGTCAGCAGTGTGAAAGGGGTCTAAAAGATTTATATCTCCCTTCTACCCTTCATATAGCGTCATGTC
The DNA here is from genome assembly GCF_042186555.1 of Aquarana catesbeiana. Lineage (NCBI taxonomy): Eukaryota > Metazoa > Chordata > Amphibia > Anura > Ranidae > Aquarana > Aquarana catesbeiana. The sequence goes on along the minus strand of NC_133329.1, from coordinate 213,609,361 downwards.
TGACTCCTTGTTAAAATGCCCATATATCCTACTTCTGGATGTATATTATATACACAGTGCCTTGCAAAAGTATTCACCCCCCCCCCCCCCCCCCCCCTTGCCATTTTTCGTGATTTTGTTGCCTCACAACCTGGAATTAACATGGATTGTTTGAGGATTTGCATCATTTAATTTACAGAACATACCCACAACTTTGAAGATGATGTTTGTTTTTTTTTAATTGTGAAGCAAACAACAAATAAGACAAAATAACAGAAAAAGTCAATGTGCATAACTATTCACCCCCTAAAGTCAATACTTTGTAGAGCCACCTTTTGCAGCTATCACAGCTCCAAGTCACTTTGGATAAGCCTCTATGAGCTTGCCACCTCTTACCACTGGTATTTTTGCCCATTTCTCCTTGCGAAACTGCTCCAGCTCCTTCAAGTTGGATGGTTTGCGCTTGTGAACAGCAATCTTTAAGTCTGACCGCAGATTATCAATTGGATTGAAGTCTGGGCTTTGACTAGGCCATTCTAACACATTTACATGTTTCCCCTTAAACCACTCAAGTATTGCTTTATCAGTGTGTTTGGGGTCATTGTCCTGCTGGAAGGTGAACCTCCGTCCTAGCCTCAAATCACACACAGAGCGGTACAGGTTTTGCTCAAGAATATCCCTGTATTTAGCACCATCCATCTTTTCCTCAACTCTGACCAGTTTTAGTCCTGACTGCTGAAAAACATCCCCATAGCATGATGCTGCCACCACCATGTTTCACTGTGGGGATGGTGTTCTTTGGGTGATGTGTTGGGTTTGTGCCAGACATAGCGTTTTCTATGATGGCCAAAAAGTTACATTTTAGTCTCATCGGACTAGAGCACCTTCCTTTTCGCAAACTCAAAACGTGCCATTTTGTTTTTTGCTGAAAGTAATGGCTTTCTACTGGCCACTCTGCCATAAAGCCCAACTCTATGGAGCGTACGGCTTATTGTCTTCCTATGTACAGATACTCCAGTCTCTGCTGTGGAACGCTGCAGCTCCTCCAGGGTTACCTTATGTCTCTGTGCTGTCTCTCTGATTAATGCCCTCCTTTCCCGGTCCATGAGTTTTGGTGTGCGGCAGTCTCTTGGCAGGTTTGCTGTTGTGCCATGTTCTTTCTGTTTGGTTATGATAGATTTGATGGTGCTCCTAGGGATCATCAAAGATTTGGATATTTTTTTTTTTATAACCTAGCCCTGACTTTTACTTCTCAACAACATTGTCCCTTACTTGTTTGGAGAGTTCCTTGGTCTTCATGGCAGTGTTTGGTTAGTGGTGCCTCTTGCTTTGGTGTTGCAGCCTCTGCAGCCTTTCAAAAAGGTGTGTATATGTAATGACAGATCATGTGACACTTAGATTGCACACAGGTGGACATCAATTCACTTTTTTTGGTTCAATAGACTTCAATGGAGAAGCTGCAGAAAAGCATGTAGTGCGTTGTTGCCGAGATTTGCGCTTTCTTTAAAGCATAAAAAATGCAAAAAGCAAAATCGCGTGTGCAAAAACGCACTGCAGAAAAGGATCAAAAGCAAACTGCATAGGCGTGAATAGAGATGTGAAGGCCCGGAAAAAAAAAATTTGTAAAAAAAACGTGTTTTTTTTTTTTTTTTTTTTTCCTGAAGGCTTTTTTGTTTTTTTCCAAAAATTTGAAAAATGAAAAAAAAATGTGGAATATTTTATTTTAACATGATGAATAAAATATTTTAAGACAGGGTGTTCAAATATTTTCCAAATCATTTCTAAAAAAAATGTATGATATCAGAATTTTCTAATTTCTGTGCACTGAGTGAGGACAAGCAAGTCCTAGGTAACAAACTGAACCCTCCAATGCAAGAACAGTATGCATTTCTTCCTTTAGGAGGTGCTGTGCTGCTATTGTAACAAGAACCGGTTCGGTCAAACCTTAAGTTTTTAGAAGTTCCTAATTGTGATGACGGACAAAAAAGAGTAGCTGCTGAAGCAGAGACGGATACTGACAATTTCAGCTCAGAAAATGATTCTGATGAAATGTCCATTGATACTTAGTCCCACTCTCTTCTTAACACTTCCCCCATCTTCAATTCTTTTTATGAGAATGGGGTTTTTATTTTTATTTAATACTGTGGAGAGGAAATATGAAAAATTGTTACTTTGGTTTTGAAAATTGTTTTGTGGAGGCTTTTTGGCTGTTCCACATAAACTAGTAAGCAGTTCAGGAGATTGTTGCTCCCTTTGTTACAAATAAATATTATAAAAAAGTTAATTCTGTTTGTGATAATTGTTTGGCTACACTATATTTTTAATATGCTAGTTGTGATAATTTTATGCCAAGTCAAATTGTCCATAGTCATATTTTATGTTCCTAAAGTAACAGAAAGACTTTCAATCTTAATCACTTTAACCCTGGAAGGATTTACCCCTTTCCTGACCAGAGCACTTTTTACAATTTGGCACTGCGTCGCTTTAACTGCTAATTGCGCGGTCATGCAATGCTCTACCCAAACAAAATTTGCGTCCTTTTCTTCCAACAAATAGAGCTTTCTTTTGATGGTATTTGATCACCTCTGCGGTTTTTATTTTTTGCGCTAAAAAACGAAAAAAGACCGAAAAATTTGAAAAAAAAGATATTTTCTACTTTTTGTTATAAAAAAAATCCAATAATCTCAATTTTAGTCATACATTTAGGCCAAAATGTATTCAGCCACATGTCTTTGGTAAAAAAAATGTCAATAAGCGTATATTTATTGGTTTGCGCAAAAGTTATAGCGTCTACAAACTAAGGTACATTTTCTGGAATTTACACAGCTTTTAATTTGACTGCCTATGTCATTTCTTGAGGTGCTAAAATGGCAGGGCAGTACAAAACCCTCCCAAATGACCCCATTTTGGAAAGTAGACACCCAAGGAAATTGCTGAGAGGCATGTTGAGCCCATAAAATATTACATTTTTTTGTCCCAAGTGATTGAATAATGATAAAAAAAAATAAATAAAAATTTACTAAAAGTTGTCACTAAATGATATATTGCTCACACATGCCATGGTTATATGTGAAATTGCGCCCCAAAATACATTTAGCTGCTTCTCCTGAGTATGGGGATACCACATGTAGACACCCCAAGCTATTTGCTGAGAGGCATGTTGAGTCCATTGAATATTTTATATTTTGACACAAGTTGCGGGAAAGTGACAAAATGTATTTATTAATTTATTTTATTTTGGACCAAGTTGTCACTAAATGATAATATATTGCTCAAACATACCATGGGCATATGTGGAATTACACCCCAAAATACATTCTGCTGCTTCTCCTGAGTACAGGGATACCACATGTGTGGGACTTTTTGGGAGCCTAGCCGCGTCACTGGAGTATCGTGGGAGCAAACGCATAAATCCGCGCTGCAACTGAATGGCGTACCTGCTAAGCAAATGATGGTTAATAAAACAAAATAACATTACAGTATAACAGTAAGACTTGCCATACCTGCAAAGCAAAAACAAAAAAACATAGTAAAAAATAAAACATTTTTTAACGCAACCTGTGCCTAAAATATATATATGCCGAAGCATGGGGGCATCCTACCGCAAAAGGTAGGAGCAAATCGCTCCTCCGCCCCTGCTGCCCCCATGCTTCGGCATATATGCTGAAGTATGTAACTGTGGTGGTGAAATCACCTCCGACAGCGCTGGAGTCACGGCTTTATGTATCGTGGGAGCAAGCACTGTTGCTGTCAAGATAAATAAATCCACGCTGCAGCTGAATTGCGTACCTGAAAACAAAAAAAATGGTTGACAATAAAACACAGTAAACAGTAAAGTATAAAAAAATTGCATATCTGAAAAGCAATCATGATAAAACATAATAATAAAACATTGCAGAATAGAAAGAGCAGAACAATAGAGAGAGAGAGAGAGCACAATAAAACGACAACTATTTTTGTTTTTATTTTATATATTATTTTTTTTTTTTTTTTTACACTTTTTTTTTTATACCTTTTTAACTTTTGTAACTGGTACCAGGTTCGGGTCTCTCAAAATGCGATGGCATCTTGGGAGACCCTGTGAAAGTGTGTCCTAGTCTGTGCAGTGCTGTACCCTACGCTAATACTCAACTAGTGTATGGTAGCATTCAAAACATTCACCAATGCAAAGACCAGGATTGTCAGTTGTAGGCGGGACAATAATAGCGGGTGTCACGCTATATATCCGCGCTTTCTGCAGACACGACATTTTCTTTGGGGGGCTCGTTGGGTAGGGGTACGTGGGAGGGCATAAGGAAAATGCCTCTCATGCAGCCGGCTTACTGCATTTGGTTGGTGAAGGTGAGGTGGAGCAACGTCTAGAAACTGAAGGGCTCTGACGAGCTCTTCCTGGAATTTAAGGAAGGATCCAGTCCATCTTGAAGCTCTGTATAGCACATCAGCGTTCAGCAAAGCCAATTGAAATAAGTATACAGACACTTTTTTTTATACCAGCGCCTGGCCTTACGGGCAACTAGGTACGGCGCCAACAACTGGTCGTTGAGGTCCACCCCTCCCATGTTGAGGTTATATTCGTGGACACAGAGGGGTTTCTCCACAACACCAGTCGCTGTAGTAATTTGGTCCGTCGTGTCTGCATGAAGGGAGGTAAGAACGAAAACATTCTTATTATCCCTCCACTTCATAGCGAGCAAATTATTACACTGCAAGCAGGCTCTCTCCCCCAGCCTAAGACGGGAATCTACAAGCTGCTGGGGAAAGCCCCAGCGATTAGGTCGCACAGTGCCACATGCTCCAATCTGATGATCAAAAAGGTGACTAAAAAGTGGCACGCTCGTGTAATAATTGTCCACATATAAGTGGGTACCCCTTTCCGAATAAGGGTGACACCAAGTCCCACACAATCTTGCCAGTGCTTCCTATGTAGTCAGGGCAGTTTGTCGGCTCTACGTGACTATCTTTTACCTCGTAAACCATAAAACTACATGTATAGCCTGTGGCCCTGTCACAGAGCTTATACATCTTGACCCCGTATCTGGCACGCTTGCTGGGAAGGTACTGTTTAACTGACAAGAGGCCAGAAAACTTAATAAGGGACTCATCAACGCAGACAACTTGATGGGGGAGTAAACAAGTCTGCTAAACGTTGGTTGAAATGGTTTACGAGGGGCCGAATTTTGTAGAGTCGATCGTATCCAGGGTCTCCACGAGGACGACAGAGTTCATTGTTGTTGAAGTGCATGAACCGCAAAATCTGCTTGTATCGTGCCCTGGCCATGGAAGCAGAGAACACGGGCATATGGTGAATTGGGTCAGTGGACCAATATGACCGCAACTCACTCTTTTTGGTTATGCTCAGGAGGGAAAGGCCCAGAAAGATCTTAAATTCGAAAACCGTAATTGGTTTCCAATCTCTGGCAAGGGAGGACTGGGGAATAGTGGCGATGTGTTGACCAGCGTACAAATTGCTTTGGTCGACAATAGATCTATAGAGATCTTCGGTGAAAAACAGCGAATAAAAATCAAGTGACGTAAAATCAACTGTTTCCACATGAATGCCGGGTTGGCCAGTGAATGGGGGAAGTACGGGTGCTGCAATTAGGATTGGCGAATGCAGCAGGATGGGCACTATGGGCATGACAGGCCTGTGTTCGCCTTTTTGGTGGCAGCGGGACACTATTTGTGTATGCCACCTCGGCAGCTTGAACTGCACTTATGGGACTCGCCACGTCACCAAGTGTTACTGCAGTGCTGGATTTACGACCAGGGTGTACTAGGCCGCTGGTGCTTGCCAGTTCATCAGAAAGAATAGCGGCGCTAGTACTTCTCTGCTCCATACGAGGGACCTGCGGTTCTTGCACCTCAACAGCGAAGAAGAAGTTCGGGGTCTGGTACGCCTGACCTTGGCAGGGACCACAACTCCGTCGTCAGAGCTATCTGTCATGGAGCCGCTGCCGTCTACAGGTTCGTATTCTGAGCCTGAATCTGACAGATGAGTGACTTCCTCTTCATTATCTGTCATGCTCAGAAACGTGTAGGCCTCTTCACTAGTGTACCTTCGATTTGCCATTTTGGGCTCTAAATTTAGTGGTACACTAGTGAGACCCACAGGCAAAAAAGCTCCTGACTGCTAGCGACTGATTCAAAACACTACCAAAAAACTGTTAGCGATCGCAGGGATCAGGCCTGACTCTGCGAACGCTGCGGTTATGTCTTTAGTGTTTTGTGACAGTAATCGATCGATACTGCACTTGGGTGGGCAAGGCTGAGCCGAGGGGCAAAACGCAGGTGCTAGCAGGTATCTGGGCTGATCCCGCTAACACTGTGTTTTTGGGGACCTTAAACTGCTGGGGATGCTAGTATAGATCTGATCGGATCAGATATTGATCCATTCAGATACTATACCACTAAGGGAGGTGTATGCTGCGTGCGTGGGTGTTAATGGTACTGGAACTAACCTGACGCTGCTTGGGGCGACGCAGACCCTATCTGACCCTAAAAACATGACTTATATCAACGCTGGGCGATTAGGGGGTTAAACCTTTTATTAGGTAATAAACGGCAGGTGCCCTAAAACTATAATAAACTAACCAGTGTCACCCGTAACAGTTATACAGTGATCACTGGTGAAAGGGTTAACTAGGGGGCAATCAGGGGGTTAAAACCTTTATTAGGTAGTATATAGGGGTCCCTGACGCTATAAAACGCTGATGGCAAACCTATATACTTACCTCCCTAACTAGCGTCACCTGTGACACGAATACAGCGATCAGAAAAACGATCGCTTAGTGACACTGGCGACGAGGGGGGGTGTGTGATCACAGGGTTAATACTTTATTAGGGGGGTTAGGGGGGTAACCTAGACCTAAAGAGGCCTACCATTAACTGCCCTACCACTTATAAGGGTCACAAACTGACACCAATGCAATAATGAGAAAAAAAAACAACTGCTATTGGTGTCACTGTGACAGGGGGTGATGGGGGGTGAAAAGTGTGCCTGCGTGTTCTACTGTTAGTGTAGTGTTGGTGCAACTCACATTGATGTCCTCTCTCCTCTTGGATGTCGGAACGAAAAGACCGGCTCGAGGAGAGATGACATCACTTCCTCCGCTTCTGTTTACATTACAGAAGCCGAGGAAGCATTTCATTCGCCAGGAGCGATCGCGAGGGGGTGGCCACGAATGAGTGGCCTCCCCCTCACCTCTGATCGCCCCTGACTAGAATCCGACCACCGCAGGCACCTGGGGGGGGGGGGGGGCAGGCAGGCAGGGACGTTCAGGTAAGCCCTTATGCCTGCCCGTGCCATTGTGCCGACGTACATCGGCATGCGGCGGTCGGCAACTGGTTAAAAGGATAAAAAAGTGCTAATGTAGCATTTTTTCAATTTTTCCGAAAACGTGTTTTTTTTTTTTTTTTTCCCGAGCTTCAAAATTTCCGGAAATTTTACATCTCTAGGCGTGAACCGAGCCTTATGCTGGCCATACATCCTATCAATTTTTGGACAAGAATATTTATTACGAAAAATCTTTGTACATTTGCTGAATGAAAGAATGTCCTTTTTTAAAATTTTTCTCTTTCTTTTAACATTCAGAAATTACATTAATTTTAAAATTGAACGAAAACTACATACACTGTCTGAAATTTCCTTTGACCAAGAAGTTTTCTATTCTGCTTCTTCGAATTTTCCCATCACTGGTCGAAAACAAATGTTGATTTGACCTCACTAACAATTAGAAAATCAACGAATGTTCTTAAAATGAAGAAAAATTATTATTATTTATTTATTTATTTTTTGAAGGAAGACATTTGTTTTTGTATGGCCAGCATAAGTGACAGCAGGCACAGGTAGCTTTTACCAAGCCACCTACCTATTACAGGGGAGTCTGGCATACATAATATATTACAGTTCTGTCTAAAAATCTGCAAAATAGTCTTTTAATTTTTTTTTTTTTTTGTTTAAATAAAAAAATGTGATCTCTGATCTGATTTTGATATTTACCAGATTTAACCTCTAATAGTATATTCGGTAGATCTCTTCTGTCTGTTGTTCGCAATGGATTCGAGATTTTGCTCCCTAACCATATAGTTGGTTATTTATTTACATTTACCACCGCATATACAGTATCTCACAAAAGTGAGTACACCTCTCACATTTTTGTAAATATTTTATTATATCTTTTCATGTGACAACGCTGAAAAAATTACACTTTGCTACAATGTAAAGTAGTGAGTGTACAGCTTGTATAACTGTGTAAAATGTGAAATGCCCAAATTGGGCCCAAAGTGTCAATATTTTGTGTGGCCACCATTATTTTCCAGCACTGCCTTAACCCTTTTGGACTTGGAGTTCACCAGAGCTTCACAGGTTGCCACTGGAGTCCTCTTCCACTCCTCCATGACGACATCATGGAGCTGGTGGATGTTGGGAGACCTTGCGCTCCTCCACCTTCCGTTTGAGGATGCCCCACAAATGCTCAATAGGATTTAGGTCTGGAGACACACTTGGCCAGCAGTGTTAATTTTGTTGACTAACACGACTAAAACATTTTAGTCGACTAAATGAATATTATTTTAGTCGACTAAAATACAACTAAAACAACTGAGATGACTAAAATGTCATTTTAGTCAAAAGACTAAGACTAAAACTAAATTGAAATTTGACTTCAAAATTAACGCTGGTCTGTAGTGCATGTTCATACCTCAATAAATAACATATTAGATTTTTCACTCTAGCAGTATATAATGAGTTTGGAAATTGTAGAGAAATGTTAACTAATGCATTACAATTTAATTGATTTTAGAGGACTAAAATGAGTTTTAGTCGAATAAAATGTACTGGAGATTTAGTCGACTAAATACGACTAAAACTAAAACCATTGCAGAAGACTAAAATGGGACTAAAACTAAAATGCCATTTTAGTCCTAAGACTAGAACTAAATCGAAATTTGCTGCCAAAATTAACACTGTTGGCCAGTCCATCACCTTTACCTTCAGCCTCTTTAGCAAGGCAGTGGTCATCTTGAAGGTGTGTTTGGGATCGTTAGCATACTGGAATACTGCCCTGCGGCCCAGTCTCCAAAGGGAGGGGACCATGCTCTGCTTTAGTATGTCAATGAACTGTAACTCCCCAGTGCCAGCAGCCCCTGACCATGACACTCCTACCACCTTGCTTGACTGTAGGCAAGACGCACTTGTCTTTGTACTCCTCACCTGGTTGCCATCACACATACTTGACACCATCTGAACCAAATACGTTTATCTTGGTCTCATCAGACCACAGGACATGGTTCCAGTAATCCATGTCCTTAGTCTGCTTGTCTTCAGCAAACTGTTTGCGGGCTTTCTTGTGCATCATTTTTAGAAGGGGCTTCTTTCTGGGACGACAGCCATGCAGACCAATTTGATGCAGTGTGCGGCGTATGGTCTGAGCACTGACAGGCTGACCCCTCCCCCACCCATTCAACCTCTGCAGCAATGCTGGCAGCACTCATATGTCTATTTCCCAAAGACAACCTCTAGATATGACACTGAGCACGTGCACTCAACTTCTTTGGTCGACCATGGCAAGGCGTGTTCTGATTGGAACATATCCTGTTAAACCGCTGTGAGTTCTTTGCCATGAGGTGCCATGTTGAACTTCCAGTGACCAGTATGAGAGAGTGAGAGCGATAACACCCAATTTAACACACCTGCTCCCCATTCACACCTGAGACCTTGTAACACTAACGAGCCACATGACATCGGGGAAGGAAAATGGCTATTTGGGTCCAATTTGGACATTTTCATTTAGGGGTGTACTCCACTTTTTTTGCCAGTGGTTTAGACATTAATGGCTGTGTGCTGAGTTATTTTGAGGGGACAGCAAATTTACGCTGTAAGACCCCTTTCACACTGGAGGCATTTTTCAGGCGCTTTAGCTCTAAAAATAGCACCTGAAAAATGCCTCATCTGCAGTCCCATTGTGAAAGCCCGAGTGCTTTCGCACTGGGGCGCTGCACTGGCAAGACGTCAATAAAAGTCCTGCAAGCAGCTTCTTTTGAGGCGCTTTAGGAGCGGTGTATATACATTGAAATCAATGGGCAGCTTGGCCAAAGCGCCTGCGGGCGCTTTTAACCCTTTATTCAGCCGCTAGCGGGGGTTAAAAGCGCCCCGCTAGCATCCGAAAAGCGCCTCTAAAACGTCAGTAAAGCGTCGCTAAAACTAGCGCCGCTTTACCGACACCCCCGAGCTGTCAGTGTGAAAGGCCTCTTGTACAAGCTGTACATTCACTACTTTACATTGTAGCAATTGTGTAATTTCTTCAGTGTTGTCATATGAAAAGATTATACAGTGGAATCTCGGATTGCGAGTAACGCAGTTAACAAGCATTTCGCAATACGAGCAGATCGTAACTCTGTGAGTGTTGTCTCGCAAAACGAGCACGATTCAGGCCAAAGCACGTGCAATACCGCGTTTGGCCTGAGGTGGGGGGGTGCCAGAGCTGGGCGGCGCCGTTCGGAAATGCACGGAAAGGCCTGAGGACCGCTCGGCTGAGTCTTTCCAAGGTTTGTCGAGGTCAGCCGAGGTGTCCTTTGGGCCTTTCTGCCCCCCCACCTCTGGCCGCATGCAGTATTGCATGCCATTGAAGTCAATGCGGAACAAATTATTTTAGTTTCCATTGACTTCAATAGGGAAACTCGCTTTGATATGCGAGTACTTTGGATTACGAGCATAATCCGTTCCAGGAGGTTCCACTGTAATAAAATATTTACAGAAATGTGAAGGGTATACTCACATGTGAGATACTGTAGATATTTAAGAATAAATTGCCTTTTATTTTAAACTTAACATATTAGCTAAATTATACACCACACTTTTTTAAAGCTAATTTGATTATGAAAATAATCGTTGGTTGCAGCCCTACTGCATGGCATCATACAAACACAGTTTGCTTGTCAATGTGTATGTTGCGGTGTCCTCAGCTGTCAAAGATGCTACATGTACCTATTTTTGGTGTGTTTTGTGTTGCCATGCGTTGTGGTTACTCATGTTGCCACAATACAGAGGTGTCAATGGGCCCTCAGAGTGCAACTGCATAATGCTTTTTGTCATTTTGTTTTTTCTAGCAGTATTTTAACCGAGGATTTACTTTTTTTTTTTTTTTTTTTTCTTTATTTTTTTAAGCTGGGCCATACAGTATATGAGTTTTAGTCTTGCTTTATTTTATGTTAAGCATAGATCATTAAAATGTCACAATTTTGGCTTACATTTCTTTTAATAATACACCAGATAGTGTGATGGTACAGATTGTAAAGTTTAGTGAAACCAATTTGTATGGAAATGGCTGTGTTAATTCTGTTTTTACTGCTTGGCGTTGGGCCACTGTGTTGGACAAAATAGTTTGCAAATGCCCTGTTTGCTGTCATAGAAACAAAAATAAAGGCTCTTTTGCTGTAGCATTGATGTATAACCATGGAGACTGGTGAATTGTATAATGTTACTTTATTTTTCATTCTGGGCTTGTTTATGAAGTTCAAAAACCCCAAAAATAAATAACCCATATTCACTATGAGAACTATATTTAATCTACTGTTCTTGTGTGTAACTATATGACCATGGCAATTATTTTCCCTTGTTTCCTGTAAAACTGCAGATTTCAAATTGGAAATAGGCAAAAAATAAACACAATTAAAACTCTGAATGAGCTCTCCAAGACTGTGTGTGTTTGTTTTTTTTTTTAAGATGTTAACCACTTGCCTACCAGGCACTCTCATCCTCTTCCTGCCCAGGCCAATTTTCAGCTTTAAAGGGGTTGTAAAGGTTCTTGTTTGTTTGTCTGTGCAAGGGTTTTGCACAGAGTGGCCCTGATCCTCCTCCTCTGGGGCCCCCCCAGAGGCGCTCCTGGCTCCTCCTCACATCAAGTGGCCCCTCAGAGACCTGCATTCCAAGGGGACACCTGTGCGGGTGCGCTCCCGAGTCCTGCTGCGTCCATTGGCAAAGACAGCAGGACTCAGCCCCAGCTCCCGTGTCGCTGGATTTAATTGACAGCAGCGGGAGCCAATGGCTGCGCTGCTATCAATCTATCCAATGAGGATCCGAGACAGCGGGTGGAGATGCTGTGCTCGTCCCAGTTGATGGAACGATCGGGTTCAGGTAGGTAAAGGGGGGGGGGGGGGGGGATCTGGGAGGGCTGAAGGTTTTTCACCCTAATGCATACAATGGCATTAGGATGAAAAACCTTGAGGGTTTACAACCCCTTTTAACCACTTGACAACTGGGCACTTAAACCCCCTTCCTAACCAGACCAATTTTCAGCTTTTGGTGCTCTCACATTTTGAATGACAATTACTCAGTCATGCAACACTGTATCTATATGAAATTTTTGTCCTTTTTTTCACACAAATGGAGCTTTCTTTTGGTGGTATTTAATCACCACTGGGTTCTTTATTTTTTGCGCCGTAAAAGAAAAAAGACCGAAAAATCTGTAAAAAAATACATTTTTCTTCATTTCTGTTATAATATTTTGCAAATTAGTAATTTTTCTTCATATATTTTGGCCAAAATTTATACCGCTACATATCTTTGGTAAAAATAACCCAAATCGGTGGATATTATTTGGTCTTTGTGAAAGTTATAGAGTCCAAAAGCTATGGTGCGAATATCTGAAAATTGATCACACCTGAAGTACTGACGGCCTATCTAATTTCTTGAGACCCTAACATGCCAGAAAAGTACAAATACCCCCCAAATGACCCCTTTTTGGAAAGAAGACATTCCAAGGTATTTAGAAAGATGCATGGTGAGTTTTTTGAAGTTGTCATTTTTTCCCACAATTCTTTGCAAAATCAAGGTTTTTTTTTTTTACTTTTTTTTTTTCCCCACAAAATTGTCATATTAGCAGGTTATTTCTCACACACTGCATATGCATACCACAGATTACACCCCAAAACACATTCTGCTATTACTCCCGAGTATGGCGATACCACATGAGTGAGACTTTTACACAGCGTGGCCACATACAGAGGCCCAACATGCAGGGGAGCACCTTCAGGCGTTCTGGAGCACCCAGGCCAATTCTGACATTTGTCTCCTACATGTAAAAATCATCATTTATTAGCTAGAAAATTACATAGAACCCCAAAACATTATATATGTTTTTTTAGCAAAGACCCTAGAGAATACAATGGCGGTCGTTGCAACTTTTTATCTCGCACGGTATTTGCGCAGCAATTTTTTTAACGCGTTTTTTTGGGAAAAAAAAACTGTTTTGTGCTTTACAAAAACCAAAACAGTAAAGTTAGCCTAATGTTTTTGCATAATGTGAAAGATGAAGTTACGCCGAGTAAATAGATACCCAACATGTCACCTTTCAAAATTGCACGCGCTTGTGGAATGGCACCAAACTTTGCTACTCAAAAATCCCCATAGGCGACGCTTTAAAATTTTTTACTGGTTACATGTTTTGAGTTACAGAGGAGGTCTAGGGCCAAAATTATTGCTCTCGCTCTACCGATCGCAGCGATACCTCACATGTGTGGTTTGAACACCGTTTTCATATGTGGGCGGGACTTACGTATGCGTTCGCTTCTGCATGCGAGCACACAGGGACAGGGGCGCTTTAAAAATTTTTTTTTTTTATTGTTCATTTTACTTTATTTATTTTAGTTTGATGCTTTCTTCCAAAAAAAAAAAAATTTTGACCACTTTTATTCCTATTACAAGGAATATAAACATCCTTGTAATAGAAATATGGCATGACAGGTCCTCTTTACAGTGAGATATGGGGTCAATAAGACCCCACATCTCACCTCTAGGCTGGGAAGCCTGAAATAAAAAAAAAAAAAACGATCCTGGCTTCGATCGTAGCGGTGAGTCGGTAGAAGCGCGGGAGGGGGGGACATCCCCTCTCGCCTCCCGTAAGAACGATCAAGCAGTGGAACAGCTGCTATGATCATTCTCATGGTGTAGGGAATCGCTGGCTGAAAAAGCTGATATCTGAATGATGCCTGTAGCTGCAACCATCATTCAGATATCTCCGCACAAAGTCAAGGATGTTGTATGATGGCCGGCGGGCGGGAAGCGTTTAAAACGCTTTTTTTTTTTTTTAACACAAAGTTGTCCATTTATACAATATTTCTACCACATAACATGTACATACCAAAAATGACACCCCAAAATAGATTCTCCTGCTCCTCCTGAGTACGGCGATACCACATATGTGAGACTTCCACAGCCTAGCCACATACAGAGGGCAAGTACAGCTGAGCATGGCTGGGTATGGCAGGGTATGGCGGGGTATTGCGGAGTATGGCGGGGGCGGGGTATGGCGGAGTATGGCGGGGTATGGCAGAGTATGGCGGGGTATGGCAGAGTATGGCGGGGTATGGCGGGGGCATGGCAGAGTATGGCGGGGGCATGGCAGAGTATGGCGGGGGCATGGCAGAGTATGGCGGGGGCATGGCAGAGTATTGCACAGCATTGCAGAGTATTGCACAGCATTGCAGAGTATTGCACAGCATTGCAGAGTATTGCACAGCATTGCAGAGTATTGGGGGGTATTGCAGAGTATTGTGGGGGTATTGCAGAGTAGTGGGGATGGCTGAGCATGGATGGATGGATGGATGTCTCTGTGCAGCGCTGTGGGCACTACACATACAGCCCACAGCGCTGCAGACATCTATCCATCCCCCTCCCCGCTCACTGTGTACCGATCGGTACACAGGAAGGGAGGAGAGGAACCGGCGTCATCAGATGACGCCGGTCTGTTTACATGTGATCGCGCCGTCATTTGACGGCGCGATCACATGGTAAACGGCCGCGATCAGCGGCCATTTACCGGGATCCGTGATGTGTTCGGGTGCGCGCCCCAGGGGGCGCGCGAGAGGGGAATTCTGGGAGGACGTCATAGTACGTCCACCCAGAGTTATCCAACCGCCCTGCAGCCGTCATTCGGCTATGGGCCGGTTGGTAAGTGGTTAAGCTCTGTCACACTTTGAATAACAATTCCTTGGTCATGCAACACTGCACCCATATGAAATTTTTATCATTTTGTTTTGAGACAGATAAAGCTTTCTGGTGGTATTTTATCACCATTGGGTTTTTTATTTTTTACTAAACAAAAAAAATCTTTTTTTTTTTTTCTTAATTTCTGTTCGAAAATTTTGCAAACACATCATTTTTCTTCTACAGATGGGCACTGGGGGCGACACTGATGGTCAGTGTAAATGTGCCTTTCAGTATTTCCGGTTACCGGCTATGCTTTCCTCACGCTGTGACAATGTGTGAGGAAAGTACTGCTGATAACTGGCAAGTCTGTTTGCAATGAAATCAGCTGTCATTGGACACAGCTGATCATATGGTAAAGAGCCACTTACCTTGTTCTGTGATCAGCTGTGTCTGAAGACGTGTAGGGGGCGGAGTTCTGGGAGAATGTCAATATCGATGCTCCCCTAGAACTTGCTGACCCTACTGTCTGCAACCAGCTGCCCGTCACCCGGAACGGCATGTCCGGGCGTCGGGCAAAAGAATTTGGTCACACCTGACAAAAGCCCAGGCGCCAGGATGCAATTTTTAGCGGTGACCTGGGATTTGTCGAGCCCTGTTTGTGAGTGATATCATATCATATCATATCTATCTATCTATCTATCTATCTCTCTATCTCTCTATCTCTCTCTCTATCTATCTATCTCTCTCTCTCTCTCTCTCTATATATATATATATATATATATATATATATATATATATATATATATATATATATATATATATATATATATATATATATATAAGATAGATAGAGAGATCTTATATATATGAGAAGTGAGTACACCCCTCACATTTTTGTAAATATTTTATTATATCTTTTCATGTGACAACACTGAAGAAATTACACTTTGCTACAATGTAAAGTAGTGAGTGTACAGCTTGTATAACAGTGTAAATTTACTGTCCCCTCAAATTAACTCGCTAAGCTCAAAGTTTTTTTATGTCCTTTTTTGGTGTGTGTGTGTGTGTGTGTGATTTTTTTTTTTTTTTTTTTATTGTTCTAGTAATTTTTATTGAAAAGATTTTTTATCCTATAATCTAAATGAGACGTTTCAGAACACACTACATACACATTCTCCAGATACAGCCTTAATACACATCACATTTAATAACCCATAAACTCCCCCCCCCCCCCCAAAAAAAAAAAAAAAAAAAAAAAAAAAAAAAATTCACCCCCTTCCCTCCTCCCCTCTCTCCAAAGGAGTCCACTCCCCCCACTCCCAAACACACTCCTTTCACAATATCCCCTCTCATACTATAAAACTCCTTACCAAATCAGGGGTATAATACGACCTATGTAAAATGAACAGTTGCGTTAATTTTTGCGTAGTGGACAACGATACCTTTGGGACTGCGGACAGAGCCATTGCCCAATGGTCATCTGACACCGGTCCCAGGTCTCGTTCCCACTGGGCCCTGGAGGGAATATCTAGGGGATTCTTTAAATCTATCATGCAGTATCCCATAGAATTGTGATATAAGACCTTGCTTTTGCCCTCTATCCTTCAATAATGAAATTATTTTAGAATGATTAAGTTTAAATTCAAAAGTGCATGCCTGAGCCTGTAAGGCATGTCTGAGCTGCAAATATTGGAAAAATTTCTGTTTTGGTATTCCAAATTCACCCGTTATTTGAATGAAGGATTTTAAACGGTCATTCCAAAACAGTTGCTTCAAATATCTCAGCCCATGTTTTTGCCATAGTTCAAACCCCTCTAGTTTCTGCAATTCCTCACAATTTGCATTATTCCAAATTGGGGTATGGCAGATATAACCTGTGACATTAGTAATATTTTTCATTTCTTGCCAAACTTTATCAAAGAGTTTGCCTGTCATAAACTTTTTATCCCTTCACAGATTTTTTGTCTCTAACAAGGAGATCAATGTATATCCCCTGCATAGCGGTAATAACAGTCCCTGTATAGGTTCAGACTCCACAACCTCCGTCCAGCCAAAAAATTGCTGTATTTGTGCGGCTAAAAAGTAACTTTTGATGTGTGGAATAACTAACCCCCCTTCGTCTTTGGCTAACCTTAAGCTCGTTAATTTTATATGTGATTGTTTTTTCCACCATATATGTTCTCGGAAGAGAGATTCAACCTTCCCAAACAAAACATGTTATCCAAATAGGATAATTATGGTGTATATACAGTAACTGTGGAGTCCAGATCATTTTTAATGAGATTTGCTCTACCAATCACTGTTAGTGGAAGTTTGCACCAACTCCGACACTTATCCCTAAATTTAAGCAATAGTTGTTTGTAGGGATGCACCGAAATTTCAGGCACCGAAACATATCGGCCGAAAATGGCCCTTTCGGCAAAAAGCCGAAAGAGAATTTTTGCCGATACCGAATGGGGCGGGCCTGGGCAGGGGCGTGTCCCCAGTAGTGCAGCCAGTGTCCCCATTGCAGCCAGTAAAGGGAGAGAGCCGCCGCCGCCTGATTACAGCGCCGGGAACATCACAGCTTTCATTTCAATAGCTGTGTGTTCCCGCTGCACGCTGTCACATACAGCCCCTCCCCCTTGTCCGGGCACTTAGATAGATCACCCGTCCAAGGGGGAGGGGCTGTATGTGACGGCGCGCAGCGGGGAACACACAGCTATTGAAATGAAAGCTGTGATGTTCCCAGCGCTGTAATCAGGCGGCGGTTCTCTCCCTTCACTGGCTGCACTACCGGGGACACTGGCTGGCTGCATCTGATGGGCACTGGTGAGGCTGCAATGATCTCTTGTATCATGTCCGCAGTCTCTGACTCTCTGACCATGTCTGCAGTCTCTGACCATCTCCTGTACCATGTCTGCAGTCTCTGACTCTCTGACCATGTCTGCAGTCTCTGACCATGTCTGCAGTCTCTGACCATGTCTGCAGTCTCTGACCATGTCTGCAGTCTCTGACCATCTCCTGTACCATGTCTGCAGTCTCTGACCATCTCCTGTACCATGTCTGCAGTCTCTGACCATCTCCTGTACCATGTCTGTAGTCTCTGACCATCTCCTGTACCATGTCTGCAGTCTCTGACCATCTCCTGTACCATGTCTGCAGTCTCTGACCATCTCCTGTACCATGTCTGCAGTCTCTGACCATCTCCTGTACCATGTCTGCAGTCTCTGACCATCTCCTGTACCATGTCTGCAGTCTCTGACCATCTCCTGTACCATGTCTGCAGTCTCTGACCATCTCCTGTACCATGTCTGCAGTCTCTGACCATCTCCTGTACCATGTCTGCAGTCTCTGACCATCTCCTGTACCATGTCTGCAGTCTCTGACCATCTCCTGTACCATGTCTGCAGTCTCTGACCATCTCCTGTACCATGTCTGCAGTCTCTGACCATCTCCTGTACCATGTCTGCAGTCTCTGACCATCTCCTGTACCATGTCTGCAGTCTCTGACCATCTCCTGTACCATGTCTGCAGTCTCTGACCATCTCCTGTACCATGTCTGCAGTCTCTGACCATCTCCTGTACCATGTCTGCAGTCTCTGACCATCTCCTGTACCATGTCTGCAGTCTCTGACCATCTCCTGTACCATGTCTGCAGTCTCTGACCATCTCCTGTACCATGTCCGCAGTCTCTGACCATCTCCTGTATAAAAATATTTTTAAAAACAGTCACTTTCGGTATCGATGTTGTTTCAGTATCGGTTTCGGGATCAAGGAAGATTTATTTTCGGTATCGGTTTCGGCACCAAAAAACCCATTCGGTGCATCCCTAGTGGTTTGAGATTCAAATCATTTGAATTTGCATTTGAAATTTGAATTTGCGTGACTTGATCTGGTAATGAGATATCCACATTGTGTAATGGCATCAATGTTGATTTCTCCCAATTAATACAGAATCCTGAGAACTGCCCAAACGTAGATACAAGTGTCATGAGTTCCTCCAAGGACTCTCCCAAAAAAATAAAAGCATTGTCCGCATATAAAGCAATTTTTTCCTCCCTTCCTGAGTGGCAAAACCCAACTATCCCTCTGATTGTCTTATGGAAATAGCAAGTGGTTCTATTGCCAAAGCAAACAGTAATGGGGACAGTGGGCATCCTTGTCTGGTCCCTCTGGATAGTGAAAAGAATGGTGACCATAGTGTTATTAATTCTCAACCTTTCCTTTTGGGTCTTTGTACAATAGTTTTAGCCAAGATAAAAATCCTGGACCTATACCAAAAGCAGTTAATACCGTCCACAAATAATCCCATTCCACCCTATTAAAAGCCTTCTGGGCATCCAGTATGGCACCAGTTTCTCCATTATCCATTGGTAGCTGCATGTTTAACTACTTGCCGCTGTCATTATACTGCGACAGGTTGGCATGATCCTGCGAGCTGTCGTAACTGTACGTCGGCTCCTGTAAGTGGGATAGCAGGCGCGTGCCCGCTTCACTGCGGGGGTGCCGATGCTCACGGTTACGATGACCGCTGGCCACGAGAGGCAGAACAGGGACGTGTGTGTGTAAACACACAAATCCTTGTTCTGTGAGGAGAGACAGATCATGAGTTCCTAATAGCTAGGAACCACGATCTGTCATTTCCTCTAGGTCAGTCCCCTCCCCCTACAATTAAAAACACACCTAGGGAACATAGTTAACCCCTTGATCGCCTCCTAGTGTTAACCCCTTCCCTGCCAGTAGAGCTGCACAATTAATCGTTAAAAAATCGTGATCTCGATTCACCTCCCCTGACGATCTCTCCTGCTGAGTTTGCCGATTCTTTCATATAAACAAGTGCAGAGATTATCTGCTCACTCAGCTGTCAAAAGAAAGCATCAGGCAGTCTGCCAAGTTTAGAACTTGAAACATTGTATCTAACTTCCTTCTTAGATCAAAGGGATAGAACTTCTCTGTGTAAACAAATAACCTGGGCAATCTGCCAAGTTTTAAACGTGTAAATGCAGGAAGTTTAACCACTTAAAGTCTAAATCTTTTTCTGACACTTCTTTCTCAAGTTAAAATCAATATTTTTTGCTAAAAGAAATTACTTGGAACCCCCAAATATATATATATATATATATATATATATATATATATATATATATATATATATATATATATATATATATATATATATATATATATATATATATATATATATATATAATTTTTTTTTTTTTTTTTTTTTTGACCCTAGGGAATAAAATGGCAATTGCTGCAATATTTTATGTCACACTGTATTTGCCCAGCTTTCAAATGCAATTTTTGGGGAAAAAATACACTTCAATAAATAAAAAAAAAAATGAAACAGTAAAGTTAGCACAATTTTTTTTTGTTTTAATGTGAAAGATGATGTTACGCCACGAGAATCGTGATCTATCCTCTAAGCAAAAAAATCGTGATTCTCATTTTAGCCAGAATCGTGCAGCTCTACCTGCCAGTGACATTTTTACAGTAATCAGTGCATTTTTATAGCACTGATCGCTGTATAAATGCCAATGGTCCCAAAAATGTGTCAGAAGTGTCCAATGTGTTGGCCATAATGTCACAGTCCCGATAAAAATCACAGATCACGCTATAACTTTTGTGCAAACCAATCAATATACACGTATTGCGATTTTTTTTTTTTTTTTTTTACCAAAAATATGTAGAATACATATTGGCCTAAACTGAGAAAATTTGCTTTAAAAAAAAAAAAAAAAAAGGGGATATTTATTATAGCAAAAAGTACAAAATTTTTATTTTTTGCACTAGAAAACAAATACCGCAGAGATGATCAAATACCACCAAAAGAAAGCTCCATTTGTGAGGAAAAAGGACATCAATTTTGTTTGGGTGCAGTGTCGCACGACTGCGCAATTGTCAGTTAAAGCGACGCAGTGCCGAATCGCAAAAAATGGCCTGGTCATTCAGCAGCTAAATCTTCCGGGGGTGAAGTGGTTAAGAAAAGTCTTAGAACATTTGATGCTGATCTTGAGGGGATAAACCCTGTTTGATCCTTATGGATCAGATTGTTAATATATCTAAATAACCTATTTGCCAGTACCCTAGCTAAGATCTTGACGTCTGAAGTGAGAAGAGATATTGGGCGGTATGATTCTGGTTTTAATGGATCTTTACCTGGTTTTAAGATTACTATTATTATTGTTTCGTTCATTGATTTAGGGAGTTCCTGTGTAATATATGCTTCACTTAATACTTTGAGAAGTTCTGGGAGTAGAATCTGGCCATATTTTTTATATATCTCAGCAGATATTCCGTCCATCCCCGGGGCCATATTTTGTGTTACTGCTTCTTCCAACTCTACTAGGGTTATAGCATTATCCAGGAATTCTCTTTCTTTTAATGTCAATTTAGGTATATCTAGCTTATCTAAAAATTGTTTCCTTTGATTTATTTCGTATGAAATCCCAGATTCATAAGGCAGGGCATAAAAATCCACAAATGTATTCTGAATACTATCTGTGTCATATACCACTGCATCTATCTTTAATAGCAGCCGTACCGGACGGGCCTTCTTGACTTCTTGCTATCATTGCCTTCATATGTCCTACCTGCTCCGCAGTTTCATAGTGCTTTTGACTGAAGAAATCTGATATTCTCCGCTTTTACGAAGAATAGGTTTCTATACATCTTCTGAGCTTCCTACCTGGCTAAATGACTATCTTCCATAGGGTCTAATATAAACTCCTGTTCTACTTGCTTGACTCTTTGCATTACTTCTTCCTCTCATTGTCTTTTCGACCTTTTAATTTTGGATATTAAATTAAAATTTAATTATCAGGCCACATAAGTAGGCTTTCCTAGTGCCCCAAACTACTACCATGGAGGTCGAGTTCTTATTGTCTCTAAAAAATCCTGACAATAGTAATTTTATTCGATTCTCCTCTTTTGGTGGTATTTGATCACCTCTGCAGTTTTTATTTTTTGCGCTAAAAAGACCGACCAAACAAATAAAAAAATAAAATATTTTTTACGTTATGCTATAAAAACCTATCCAATAAAAAAAGTAAAAAATCGAATTTCTTCATCAATTTAGGCCAATATGTATTCTGCTACACATTTTTGGTAAAAAAAATCCCAGTAAGCGTATATTGATTGGTTTTCGCAAAAGTTATAGCATCTACGAACTATGGGATAGATTTATGGATTTGTTTTTTTTTTTACTAGTAATGGCAATCAGCAATTTTTTTTTTTTCTTTCAATAATAGGAATGCGATGTTGTGGCGGACAAATCAGACACACTAATACAGTGATCAATGCTAAAAAAAATGCACTGTCACTGTACTAATGACACTGGCAGGGAGGGGTTAACATCAGGGTTAAATGTGCTTCTAGGGAGTGCTTTCTAACTGTGTGGGGGATGCTTTGACTGGGGGAAGAGAGATCTGTGTTCCTGCTTAGCAGAAACGCAAGATCTCCATCTTTCCCTCTGACAGAATGCCGTTCTGCCTTGTTGCATAGGTAGACTGCCATTCTGCCTCTCCTAAGAACGATCGCAGGGTGCCAGCGAACATCCCGTCTGCCGGACCCGCTGACTGGCTCCCGTGCACCCCAGACCCAGTGCACAAAATCATACAGGTACATCATGTCATGCAGGAGGGCCGCCCTGCTGCAGTATATCTCCGTGGGGCAGTCCAGAAGAGGTTAACATGCACTTCCCAGAGATGTGATTATGGATTTTTTTACAACTGGGTGACTGTGTTGCATTCTTTTCAGGACAGTGTAGCATTTCTCCTCCTTTAACATCTATTTCCCATTCTTTGGTGTCTGAGCTTCTAGTAAACATTCTATGGAAATGATTGTATGCAGATAACATAAAGGGCTCATGCACACTGCATCTCAAAGAAGCGGCTCCAACAAACTTTTGAGCTCTAATTTTTTTCTGCTTGTAAACTCCCCTCCATGTTCGTCAGTATGTCCATGCATAATATGGCTTTTTCAGGAGTTTACAGGCATATGCTTTTACAGGCAGAACCCCCCCCCCCCCCAACCAAACTCACATTTTTGAGAGGAGCTTTCGAGCAGAAAAAGACGCCCAAGTACCCAAAAATGCGTGAAAAAGCTCAAAGTGGCTCGAAAATGTAAAAAAAAAGGTAAAATGAGCTGAGGGGAGGGTTCGTGGAAAACAAACTGCTTATGCTCAAGGAAGCTTGAAGCTCAATAAAAACGTGCAAAAGGGCACAAAGTACAAGCTTCTTCAAGCTTTTAGCCCTGGTTCACACTGATGCTACTTTGAAATGGCGCCTACTTCACTTGAAGTAGCGCCATTTCAAAGTAGCAAGCTCAGCGCGATTTCAGGTGCAACTTGATAGACATCTGTGTGGATTCATGCACAAATGTCTATTGTAGTGGCACCTGAAACCGGTAATAGTAGTGCAGGAACTACTTTTGCAAATCGGTGTATCACCAATTGGAACAGTGTCATTGCCTCCAATAGGCTGCGACTTGTCATGCGATTCGATCTCTCAAATCGCATGACAAATCGCTCCAATGTGAACATAGGCTACGGCAGAGAAATACAAGCTCAAATGCCTGTAGAAGCGGTTTTTTTTTTTTTTTTCTTTTTCTTTTTTTTTTTGAGCTGCAGTGTGCATGAGCACTAATAGAATAATAGGTGTGAATATATAAATAACAGTTTTTTTCCTGGCATTATCAATTTTGTATAAAATATGAGGGTATCTGTTCAGATGTCAAACCAAGGCCACACAGGCAGGCAATATTATCTAGTAATCCCTTCAGTCCCAAAAATTAGTGACCCTGTCACTACTGGGTCAACACAGAAAAAAAGGCATGTCTTTAGAAAAAAGGCTCATTACCTACCTCTCAAGTGGCCTGTGACACTGCTGTGGTGCAGCTCCCCAGGTGTTGCAGGTATTCAATGCTTCGGGTATGTGAATACTTGCTACCCCTGCCACACACGTAACAGATCTGAAAATATGGATTAAGAAATAACTTGTAAGTTTATATCTGAGGTGAAATACTGTACTTTGAATATGCATGTATAATGAACAGCAAGAAACACACCTTTTTATAAAGTCCTTTTTAGCAGCA